>NW_025113107.1:418382-635240 GCF_010416935.1 Polistes fuscatus | reverse complement strand
CTTTATTTCTTCGTTATTTTCCTCATTCGTCTTCTTCTTCTTCTTTTCCTTCTTTTTCTTTTTCTTTCGAACATTGGATGAAGTTTTATTCAATATTATTTTATATTAACTTTATGTTATACCTTTCTAATATTTAATTTTAATAGGTTATTAATTAATTGAAATTCTTTCTAACGAGTGGTTAATTGAAATGTAAGATGAAATCGAAGGAAGGAAAATTAAAAGAAAAAAAGAAAGAGAAAGAAGGTGAGTGATTAAGAAAGCTCGGACTTCCCCGATGAGAAACTCATAGAGGCATAGAAAATATTCTTCCAGTTCTCATAGTTTGCTTATTCGGGTATCTAGATTAAAGAGAAACTTTTCCGAGTCGTCCTGTTCTTTATTGTTATGTTATATACGTGTATTTTTTACCAAAGACAAATTGCGAAAACGATATATGTGTATATATGTGTGTGTACATGCGTCCGTAATGGTAGCAGGTTAATACACTCAAGTAGCTGAACTTTTAATCATATTAGTATTCATCAAAAATTGATAATATTAGCAAAATATTAATTATTGTAGCAATGAAACTCGTGCGTATTTTATTAAACAAATTTAATATTTCTTAATAAAAGTAATCGACGATTTTGTTCATCGAAATGGAGATTTATTTATATTTAAATCATAGTTAAAATATAATTTAATATAAAGAAAATATAAATATAATAAATTAAATATATATAATATATATATTATAAATATATAATATTATATAATAAATTTAATATAAATATATCAAATTGGGTGATTGCTACATCTAATATACATACACGTACAAAAATATTAACAAATATATATTTTACAATTTTAATCCAATCGAAGTAAAAAATTATTCATTTGTAATACTATATATGCATATAGAAGTTTTTTAATTAAATTACGAAATCAAGGATTTTTTCATGCATCGTAGGTCGTAAAAAAAGAGTACTAGTCACTTTTTTCAAGTGACTACTTCGAATATTTGGATTTATCAGGTGCACGAGAAAAAGAATTTCGTCGGTGGTCGACCCGATTGTTGAATACCTTTTACTCGTTTCTTTGTACAAGAGTATGTAGAATTGTACCTTTATGTCTGCCTCTCTGGTTTTGGTGTTGGTGTTGATGTTGGTGTTGCTGCTCCACATGAAAGCACCCGGCGAAAGTTTCGCAGAGTCAATGGCCTGCCAACTGGTACGTCGGATACGATCCTCGTTACACGAGTATCTCCGTTATGTTCGATTTTTCTTTTTTCTTTTCTTTTCTTTTTTTTTTTTTATTTTTTTCTTTTTTTTTTATAAATAATTTTTTTTAAATAATATTACACGTGTATCCATTTTTTCACGTCGACGAAATCATTTAATATAAATATTCTTTTTCTCTTTTTACATATATAATTAATCGCAAAATTTTAATAAATTGTTTTTTTCTCTCCCTTCTTGCGAGTAATGTAAAAAAATAAAAATAAAAGCGGATACTTAAATTCCAATGCAATTTCCATCTTGTATATATATAAGCATAATAATATAATAAAATATAATCTAGATCGTAATTCGTTTACATTTGATTATATTGTTAATTATTAATCTTGTTTTTTTTTTTTTTAAACGAAAATTAGATCGAATAAAAATTACAATGGGATGTTGTTCATAATTTAAAAAAAAAATTTGTCATCTATTATCGACTTCTTTTTTCATGTCAAGATAAATAATACCCTTTTGCAGAATAAAAGAAAAGAAAGGAAAAGAAGAGAAGAGAAAACGAGGAAGAAAGGGTGACCATAGAAGGATAAATAAAAACGGTACATCGTTTGAAATGATTTTTTTGAAAAGATCAACAACGGGGAATAGTAGTCCCAGTAGTATAATAGCGGTAAAAAGAGAAAAACAACTAGCATTGGGATTTATTCTCAAGAAAATAATAGCAAAGTTGGACGGAGGACAACACCGTCTGGTTAAACTTTTGCATACAATCGTGGGATGTTGCGGTGTCGCGTCATGCTCCATTTCCCTACCCCCTCTACCCTCCCCCTTCCCTCTTTACCTTGTACAGTTCATCATCTATGTTTTCCCTTCTTTCCCTTTCTCATATCATTCTTTTCTCATCGCAATTACAGATACCGCAAATAAACGAAATGTCATCGCGTCATCGATGCAAACCGGTGCGCAGTTTTCTTCTTATTTTTCTTCTTCTACTGCTTCATCTTTTGTGTCATAATTCCTTTTTTCTTTTTTAATTTTATATATGTATATATAAATTTTTTTTCCTTATCTTTCATAACCAACTTCTTTTTCCCGTTAGAATTTACTTCTTCTTATTTTCCATTCGCACAATCAACGAAACCACTTTCCTATGCGCCTAGTAGTTGTTCCTAAGGTGGAAGTGGATGAGGAGGAGGAGGAGGGAGGAAGTGGAGGAGGAAGAAATAATTCGTGGGACTTGAAGAGTGTGGGCGATTTTGATCAAAGTATAAGGGAAAGTCAACTACTACTCGCAACACAAAGAAAAAGTTTCCATCTCTCTTTCTCTGATGTATTACGCCACGTGCCTTTCCATAATTTCTTTCAATTTTTTTTTACGTTTATGTGTGTATGTGTGTGTGTGTGTGTGTGTGTGCGTGTATCTTTTTTTTTATATCTTGATTCGTTCTCTCACCTTTATAATATATTTTTTAATGCCCAACAGACCATCCCACTTTTGTCAATATTTAACGAACGAAAAGGAAAGTTTTCATCGAATCAAGAATATTTGTGTTATATTTTGTTCATTATAAATTCACAAATATTTCCAGTTGTGTTAACGTATCATTCTTATTTGTTTCCTTTTATTTTTTTCCTTTCTTATTTTCTTCTTCTTCTTTAAATATTTAAAGAAACCGAATGGTGAAATTAAATTGTGTTAGATAAGTACTTCGAGTTAACAACTGTTACACGTACAAATATATTATTTCTATTTGTGTGAAATTGTTTTTTTTGTATCGAGAAAAGAAAAAAATCAACTTTAGTTAAAAGATTATTTTATTATTTTTATTATTATTATTATTATTATTAGTATTAATATATTTCGTTCTTAATTACCATAAATGCACACACACATATATAATATATAATCATAAAAACACAAATAAAAATTGTTATAGTCGTCGAAATGTGAAACGTGTTTTTAATGAAAAAAAAAAAAGAAAAAATAAATTGTATCAATAATGTTAAAGGATAATTTTAAAAGGAGAAAGCGTTTCCCGTCGTCGACGCGATTTTCTGTTCCATTAATTCTTCGCATCATTAATCTAGATTAATCCTTTCGTTTTTATTTGTTAACAGACTTTGCTGCGCGAATATTATGTTTCGTGCGATCGACCTTTCGCAATATTTATCTCTGTTCACGCGTATTAACGCGACTCGTGCCTCCGTTATTAAAAAAATCGAGATAAACGTATTATCGAATCCAAACTTCGATATTAGATTAATTCATTCCTAATTTTTTCAGTTTTAATAATTTCGACACCAGCGTTGATCATTTTCTTTTTTCGATAATTAATTTATATTATTAATCAAGTTTGTTTTTTTAGTAATTAGGATTAATAACTCATCCCGATAATAAATAATTAATAATAATAATTAATAATCATCCCGATGCGAAGATAAATGTGTTTTTATTTTTTTTATTTTAATATAACAAAATTCGTGCCAACAACGCGATATATATGCGTAAAAATAAAACAAAAAGAAAATACATTTACGATTACATTTTTTGGTCAATATATTTTTACACGAGTGAGAACGAAAATACTATGTTCATTTGCATAAATGAACATATTAAACGACTAAACGATATACTTATGTCGCAATAATACTATTATTGCGTTGGAACAAAATTTTCTTTCGTTTATATTTTATCAAGTAAGGAAAATAAATAAGATAAGAAAAATTATTCGACAATCGATTCCGTATTTTGTTCGTTTACGGGTGGGTATCTCTCAACAGGTAGATATTTTTTAACCGATGACGAAGCAAACGCATATTCGATTTTATTATTTTGAAGTTATACATCTTTTGGCGCGTTTGGGAAAATGTAATGGGAAGTGATTTTGTTCCGAGCGTCTGGAAAAACGACACCATGAAGTTTGTCGGTATTTACAACGCGCGGCAAAGCGATTTCAAGTATACGGCATGAAGTTGTCTTCTTTCCTTCTTCCCCTTTTTTTCTCAAGCGGGTCACCCATCCAAATACTAATCGCACTCAGCGCTGCTTTACTTAAATGATCGAAGCGAGAACTAATGCTGTAACCGCGCCATGGCTGTTGACGCGTGAAATAATTAGATATATATCTCTTATATTTAGTGTGGACTGATATCTATATTTTGATATTTTCTTTTTCTTTTTTTTATTCTTTCTTATATATATATAATAATTATTTTTTTTTTTTTTTTGAAGATCTTTGAAGTTTTTTTTGAAGTTATTTTTGAGGTTATTGAGGTTATATTCGTTTTGGTACGTCAAAGAAGTATAACTTCTTACATGCGTACATAAGTACACACACCAGTTTTTAAGTTATTTTTTTTTCTTTGAAGATTTTTGAAGTTATACTTCTTTTTTTGAAGTTATTTTTGAGGTTATTGAGGTTATATTCGTTTTGGTACGGCAAAGAAGTATAACTTCTTACGTGCGTACATAAGTACACACACCAGTTTTTTATTTGAATTAGCTCGTTCGTAATAATATGTATTATTATTAGAAAAAGTATAGAAGAAAAATTGTTCTTTTTGCTATTTATTTCAAGATTATTCGATCGCATTTATTTTTCTTTACCGACTAGATAAAACAACTTGAATTATTTTGTTTTTCCTTTTTTTCGTTTTTTTCCTTTATCTATAAATACAGTTTTACTTATGCTATCTTTGGACATAGATAAAGAAAAAAAAGAGGTTAAATAGAAACGGAAAAGTAAATAAACAAGCGAAAATGTGTGCACACACAAACACACAACACCCACACACACACACACACACATACAATTTGCATATTATCTCCTTGCAAAGTCCGAAGTAAATTTCATTGAGAACGCAATGCACGTGTTTCAGGGATTGGTCCTGAATTTTTGTCGAAATACTTTTGCGTCTTATTTTCGTATCCTTTCAACGATCGATCTCCGTCGTAGATACTCTTTTTCTTTTTTTTTTGTTCTTCTTTATTTTTAAATAAAGATTATTTAACTCTCCGACATCTTTTTTTTTCTTTTTGCGCGTGTATAATATTTCTTTTTATTTCTTTATTTCGTTTAAAAAAGAAAAATCCAATACTTGAGATCAAGGAATGGTGGTGGTACGTTAAGTTTTAAAGTAAAAAAATTTTGTTTATTTCATATACTGCTGTGTAATACCGGATTTCTAATGAAAAAAAAAACCGAGAAAAAAAGGAATAGTAATGATCGATTCGTTGTTCATCATCAATAATTATCATAATCGAGAAATACTTCTTGTTAGAGTATATTTATGCATTATTACTTTTTTTTAAATTGTCGGATATTTAAAGGACGTACTTACAAATAAATTAAGATAAAAATATCCAATGAGAGGTAAATTAAAATAAAATTCGAAGAATTCATTTATCGGCAATTATTTCTTTCTTTTTTTCTTTCTTTATGTATAGTGTTTTTTTTTATATACGGGTCAATTATAATTACGTAAATTTTAATCGCATTTAACTTTTTGTATTTAAATAATATTAATGATTATCAATTAATTATCGTTATTTATATCAATTGTTTTATATTTTATATTATTTAATAATACTATTACGTGTAGTTATACGTATATAAATGTATATATATATGTATATACTTAGAATTTTTTAAATGGAAGATGTATTTAGTAATTTATGAATACTTACGTAATAGGTAGGAAGGAAAAAAAGAATTCACGTAATATTATCTTCCGAACGAATCAGATGTTTCTCCTTGTATTTACATATACACACACACCACACGTACACACACATACAAGTATATATATATATACTTGACCTTCATCGTGAATTTAAATTTGCAATTTAAAGATAATCAATTGAAGTATCTTCCTTTTTTTATTTCTTTTTATTTCTTTTTTTTTTTTTCTTTTTTTTTCCTCCTCAAAACCATGAATCGAAGATATTCATATGGAAAGTTTTTTGCTCTTGATTTCGACTCACGAGTGACAACGTTTTTCAGGGTCATCGACCAAAAAAATAATTCCATTTGATTTCTTTCGATCTCTTCGACCAAAAGTTCTTTCTACTATTTTTTTTTTATTTTTTTTTTTTTTTTTTTTTTATTTCGTTGTAATCACTCAGTAATCGTAATCTCGTTTATCAATAATATCTCTTTGCTTATCGATAAGAACGTTGATCATACGAGACCACCAGCAAGATTTAACGAGCAAACTTTCTAGGATAATTTATCTTTCATCGATCACAAGGTTTTTCCTATAATTTGTTCAAATAATATATGTGATTTTCTTTTTTTCTTTTTTTTTCTTTTTTTTATTATCATCATCACGTGTATCGTAATTACCCTATCGCTTATCGTGCAACGATTTAAATGCATCCATAAGAAAAAAAAAAAGAGAAAAAAAGGAAAAAAAGATATAATAATTATACGAATGAAATGTTTCGAATAACTTAAAGAAATAATAATTAACTATAGATTAACACGTTGGTTTCGTCTATTATTTTTCAATTTTTTCTAATTAACATATTTATAATAATTCATGTAATGAATATACATTTATCTACAAAGAGATGTCTATAATATATCTCGGAAAAAGCACGTACGTTTTCATCAGAAAATGAATTTCTACTTTGAAGAAGAACGTGAACGCGAAGATGTAATTATCAATAATACTTATACATATATAAATATGTATATAAATGTTACCGTTAAAACGTGAAATTTCTTTAATACATGAAAATAATAATTGGCTAAACCACGAGAGAAATAATTAGACTGACCTGTTCAAAATTACATACTTTCATTAATTTAACTAGGTGATATAAGAATTCACGAGAATAGTCTAAGTAGAGTTAATATATGAAATTGAAATTTCATTTGATAGATTAGATTCTATAAAACGAATCATTGTTTTCTTAAAATATAAAAAGAGTAAGCAAGCTTTAAAGGTAAATCAAATTTAAATATCTAATCACTTGTAAATTAATTATTTAAATTTTGAATAAATTCATTGAATTATAATATATACGTTTAACATAAACATATATATATATATATATAATAATAATATATATAATATATATAATATAATATAATAATAATATAATAAACATATATATATATATATATATATATATAATTGTGTGTATACGTGTGCATATAGTATATTATATAGAAACATGACTACCTCTCTGTATCTGTGTGTAGGTGTATTCTTGTATATATGTGTCATATAATATACATATCTAGCTATATGTATAGGTGTGCTTATATATTATATGTCGTATGGAATGTTTTCTTACGGGCAGGGCCGTACCATTTCACGACATTACCACCTGACAAGAGAGTTCCTCCCCCTCCTTCCCTTCCTCCTCCTCCTCCTCTTCTTCCTCCTCCTCGGAGGAGGACACACTCGACTCTCGTTTCTTCGGAGCAGTAATCACGTTAATAATTCTCTGCTCTGCAACTGAAGAGTTGTATACGCTGTATACCTGCGTCGTTCACCATCTTGAAATAATTAACGAAAACAACGCACCTGGATGTTATCGGATAACTATTAAATTTTAATATTCATTTTTGTTTTATATTTTTATTTATCTTTTTTTCCCTACTTTTTTTTTGTTTCGATCAAATAATTCATAACGATTTGTTGACGATCTATCGCTACGTTGTAATAGTAATTTATATGAGATCGTGAAAAAAAAAGGAATAAAAGGAACAAAAAATATTTATTCATTCCAGCCAGTAGTAATTTTTGATTTTCCTTTTTCCTTATAATACAAAAAAGAAAAACAAAAATATAGAATTTGTGTTTAAATCATTTTGATATATTTTTTCCAAGTGTATTTTTTTATAATGATTATCTTGCGATTCCGTGCTTTGCTTGAAAAATTACGCATGTACGTGTAATTAGTTTATTATTTTGACAATAATTATCTTACTTCGTGATTGAAAGTATTAATATAAATGATTATGGGGATTATCGTCTAATAAAAAACATCAATGGAGACTGATATTTTATTATTTGACGAGGATAATGTACAAATAAATAACTCTAACAGTCATGAAGAAGACAATTGCGATAATTGCGTTCGAAAGGAAAAAATATAATAATTTAATAAGATATGGATAGATAAATAGATAAGTAGAAAGATAAGTATTTCCGGAAAGAACTTTTATTAATAGCCAAATGTTTTTTTATTTAATTTTTTAATTTAATAAATAAATTTATTTAAAAAATTATTTTATTAATTAATTTAATAAATTTTAAAATTTATAAATTATTAATAATTAATAAAAGTTTATATTAATAATTTATTTATTAATAAATTATTTTTGTTCCGGATCTATTGTATAAAAACGAGGCAAAAAAAAAAAACAAAAAAATTACATTAAATTATAAAAGAAAAGAAAAGTAAATCCAGAAAACAAAGCGACGTGTCGCGTCTCGTTAAAGAAAAATTATAAAATCGAATTTCTTAATGATTGTCGAGATAATTATGGGTCGATGTGGTGATGTCGTGTGAATAGATTGATTAATAGATAAATAAATGTCAGTATATGATAGACAGTCTAGGTGATTTTAATTTTTTTTATCGATAAATTGAATACAGACCAATAATTATCTATGCTAAACGTTCGATGTAATATCTTGAAATAATTCTATCATATATAATCGTTTATTTCACAAGTTGCAGGGATTTATATTTACGCGAGATCTTTTTAATCGCTCTTTTAATCAATTTTTCGGGAGGAAAGTAACTTTCTTTTTTTACTTTTTTTCTTTTCGAGAAAAGATGATGTTTCCATCGGAAAAGAAAAAAAATAAAAAAAAAAAAAAAAGATTATTACAATATTATCATTATTTTCGTTTTTATTATTCGTCATTCTGATTTTTTTTTATTTTTTTTTTTTTTATAAACAAACTCAATTAATACGAAATTAATATTAAATATGTTATCAATAACAAAAAAGAAAAACGATAAAAGCAAGATTGATGAAAAAACCTATAGGAAAATTTCGTATGCATATAAAATAGAAACGCATTTAGTAAAATCACTCACTCTAACTCAATCACTCTTTCTCTTTGTTGTAAACTATCCCTTAACGTTAGATAAAAATCGTATAATTTAAAAAGGGTAATAGTGGTGGCGGTGGTGGTTAGCGGTGGTGGCGGTGGGGGAGAAGGGTGGAAATTGCATCGTCGCAAGAAGATGATAAACGATCGACGCGTGGAATTCGCTTCGTGGAGACGGCTTCTCTGAGGGTCTGGTCGTGATTAAAGAAAATAAAAGAGATTAAATAAAAAAGAAAAAAAAGAAAACGACGACAAACAACAACAAAAAAAAGAAAGACAGAAAGAGAAAGAAAGAGAAAAAGAAAGAAAGAAAGATGACTAACACACTGTGAAAAGTTTTACACAACCATATAGGAGGTCAATTGAGTTAGTGTCATCGTACAAGCCATCATCCATATACACATACACGTACACTTTCTTATATTTATATATATATAGATATGTGAATAGGTACAACTGAATTCATTCTTTGTAAAACGATTATCATGGCCGAGGCATGTGCATCTTGTGCGTCATAGAATCATCGTGTCTTTCTTTCTCCTTTATTTTATTTTATTTTATTTTATTGTTGTTGTTGGTTGTTCTTCTTCTTCTTCTGTATTTCCTGTAGAACGAGAAGAATAATCGCGGCAATAGACTAACTGTAGTCAAAGAACATATGTCGTGTTTGTCATTGCGTTGTGTTCTCTCGTAATATTAACATCTGAAAGTAATCTCGGTGCAAGGTTTCTCTTCTGTGTGCTCTTGCATATTATATTTATACTTTTTGAAGTTATACTTCTTTTGGCGCATTGGGGAAAATCTAATGGGGAGTGATTTTGTTCCCGAGCGTCTGGAAAAACGACACCATGAAGTTTGTCGATATTTACGACGCGCGGCAAAGCGATTTCAAATATACGGCATGAAGTTGTCTTCTCTTCTTCTTCCCCCTTTTTTCTCAAGCGGGTCACCCATCCAAATACTAATCGTACTCAGCGCTGCTTTACTTAAATGATCGAAGCGAGAACTTATGCTGTAACCGCGCCATGGCTGTTGACGCTTGAAATAATTTGATATACCTCTCTTATATTTAGTGTGGACTGATATCTATATTTTGATATTTTCTTTTTCTTTTTTTTATTCTTTCTTATATATATAATAATAATTATTTTTTTTTAAGTTATTTTTTTTCTTTGAAGTTTTTTTTTGAAGTTATTTTTGAGGTTATTGAGGTTATATTCGTTTTGGTACGGCAAAGAAGTATAACTTCTTACGTGCGTACATAAGTACACACACCAGTTTTATTTTTTTATTTTATTACCTCGATTTTCCAAATCCAATAGAAGACGTATTCCTTCGTTTAACTATTTCGAATAATAAAAAAGTATTATTTATTATATATCCAGGATGATATGAGCCAGGTGATTGAAATAAACTCGAAAACTTAATAAAAAGGATCGTTTATTTTTTAACATAAGCAAGCAATTTGGTTTTTTGTATTAATGTCATGTTTTATGCTGGAAATAATAAATAATTAGAGGAAAAAAAGAAAAATAATTTGTTAGAAAAAATATAACGAGAAGTAAAATAATAGATATATTTAAGCGTTGTGTAGAATAGATAAGACAAAAAAATCATATATCATCGGTAAGAACTTGATCAATTAAAATATCAATTTTCTATCTTTTTTTTTTCTTTCTTTTTCTTTCATCGACGACACCTTACCATTATTTGTTTTTTGTCCAGTTGTGACATCCAACGAGATATCGCAATCGTGAATAAAATATTGATTAACCACTTATCATGATTTTCATCGTTATATATTACATAAACGTATAATAAATATTCTTAGTACGAGTAGATCCAATAAATCGAAATATATTTGATGAATAATTCATGGACGAAAAAAAAAAGGAAGAAGGTGGTACTTTTGAATTTTTGTAAATATACTCAAGTAACTGTCCCTTGTCGTCGTCGTCGTCGTCGTCGTCGTCGTCGTTATTATCGTGCAATCCTTGTAAGATTAAATCATATTTTTTTTTTTTATCGATCCTTCGTTACTTGCATTTTAATAAACGAGAATAAACAAAATAAAAATCAAAAAGACAACAAAGAAATTCAACAAAAGATACGAATAAACTCGGTTAAAAAAACATATTGACACAAGCATACACAAACACACACACACAAAATCTGAACAATCGACGATTAATTTCTTACAAAGGAAACTTGCAATCGTTAAGGATAAGAGTAAAAATAAAATATTATTGTTCGTAATATTATTTCGAAGCACGTTCTAACATATTCGTCGATCTCAACTCTTTGCCAACGGTTTTTGAATTATACACTGGCTAGACTTCCTCTGGAAACCGTAATTTCCGTCGGGATAAGAAGCACTAGAACTTGTGATAAAAAGAAAGAGAGAGAGAGAGAGAGAGAGAGAATGAGTCAGATCGTACGATTAGTTCAGTTAAAGTCACGAACGTAAGACCGAGTTTGCTTGTTTTGAAATTCGAACGGCGGTGTTAAATTCGTGCTTTAGTTGCTGATCGATGAAAGAAGAAAGTTTTTTTTTTTTCTTTTTTTGCAAAAGTAAAGGCGTGAGTTTAAAAAAAAAAATACGAGAATGGATTTTACAGGAGTGGGGGGTGGGGCGGGGGAATATTTATTCAAACGAGTTTAAATGTTACCTTTGCCCGACGTTATCAAATTCAAATTCGTGATTTATCATCGATCTTTTTTTTTTCTTTTTAACGCATATATTTATTTTATATATACGTATTTGCATATATTTTGATTATATTTGTTAACTTAATCTCAAATATAATTTAACACAATAATGTGTGTAATATATTTATATATTATTTAATAATTCTTAAATATAAAAGAGTATATTAATGAGTCTTATAGAATTATATGAAATTGGTACGTGATTCGATCTAATGCATTTTTCGTGTTTCCAAGTGTTTCCAAGCTATTGATTAATATCTTTTGTTAATTTTTTTCTTTTTTTCTCGTTCGTTCGAACTAAGAAAAAAATCGTAAAGAATAATTTGAAATAGAATTATACATTGAGCTAATTAATTTTATACGAGTCATTTAAGATGAGACCAGGGGGTGGGAGGGAGGGAGGGGGACAGTGAGAGATCATAAGCGCGAATAGCGATGCATAATTTAATGACGTTTATTTAAAAAAAAAAAAAAAAGAAAAATAACTGCAACGAATAGTGAATTAACATACGTGCCATATAATAACATTCATACGTATCATTCGTACAAACGAATCGAAAAGAAATTCTATAAGCGTTTTTTTCTTTTTTTGGTAACGTAAATGCATCGATGTCCTTGTAATCCTTTCACGATATTTTTTGATCACACTTTCGTTGTCAGTGAATATCCGACACGCGATGAATATTGAATAGGATGTTCCAATCGTTGTTGGATATCAGATGGATGAGTGGATGGATCGATGTATGGTCTAATTTGGGATTAAAAGAAATTGTCAACAATTGAATTGACCTATCAAAATGAAACAAACTGATAAGATTCCAATACGTTTCATGATTAGTTACGGATATTATTAGTCCTTTTTATCTACTTTTTTATGAACGAATTTTATATAGAGTATTAAATAACTGACAATAAGATTTACAAAAAAAAAGAAAAACGTAACGCGAAGATAGACGGATATTTTTGATTTATATAATAAATAATAGCATCGATAAAAATATATATTTTTAAATCAAGGAAACAAATGTTATGTCGTAGAAGAAAAAAAAAGGAAAAGGAACGAAAATAAAAAAAAAAAATAATTATATGTAACAATTATATTATATTATAATATATCATTTTTATTGATATATATTATATCATATATTAGCATAGCGTAAGAACAAAGAAATTGTTGTTTATAATTGAATGTATCATGTTTCTTTTATTGATACACATATGCAATAGATTTTTTTTTCTCAACGTAGCAAATTCTTCGAAGCTTTCGAAATATTCAGAAGTAATTACTTCTAATGCGTAGGCTTTTCCCAATAGTATATTCAATGAGACGAAAATTTTAATTGATTTCGTATTATTGTGATATTTTATTTTTTATTAGTTTATAATTATTAAACGTTTGAAAAGAAAACTAAAGATTAATATTCGTCATACGAGTATTATTTTGTTGTTCTTGTTTAAAAATAAAATTAATTTAAATAATAATAATAATTCCTCCGATATTATATTTGGAAATCAATCTTCCAAATATTTCATTTGAATTTTCTACAAAGAACGCGAAAAAAATAAATCATTCGGAAAATCATATTGCGTTTCTCGTTGAAAATTGTATTCTCTCGTGACACATTATTAACATTTGTAAATGCCTGCGCATTCGAACAAAAAAAGAAGAAGAAGAAAAAAAAACAGAAGATAATTACCGATTTATCAAAAAGAATTTACATACTGTGTATTTACAGTGAGCGAGCGTGTGTATAACAATACGTAATAAGCGAGTTTTTTTTATCAAACTACCCGCATTTTTTCTCAACATTTTCCCAACAACAGTACAAAAGAATACGTTATACCGTAGAAAATATTTAACATGTTTTACACGTTTCGTTGTTTCTCGTACCACGAAAAGATAATAACGTTGACATGTATTCATCAAAATCTTTTCCAAAAAAATACGTATACGCTTAACACACACAGACACACACACACTCACGCATCGATAAATAATTATTTCTTTTTTGTTACAGAATCCACACGTGTTTGTTACGTGGCAAAGAAGAAAGAGGGGTATCGATTGTTGAAATAAACGATTTACTTACCAAAAGTCTCTTTTTGATAAAATAGAAATTTATCGGAACAAAGGATAAAGTACTACTACTATCGAGATATATATATTTAAAAACAAAGTGATAATAATAGTTCGTCATCGTCGTAGAATTAACGAAGAAACAAGAAGAAGAAGAAGAAGTTCAGTCGCATAATGTAGTCTGGTAAATGTGACGAATAAAAAAAAGAAAGATAGAAAGGATAAAAAATATGCCAATCGTTTTAATAGACGTAAATAATTAGGATTATATAGTTATTATATCTCGAAGTTGAATAAAAATTCAAGATAAAGACTAATAATATTAATAATATTAATAATAATAATAATAATAATAACAAGGTGGTGGTGAATTGTGATAGTGATTGATTCGTTTGGTAGTGATATTTTGAAAGTGGACAACAGACAACAATAACAAAAAAAAATAAAAATTAAAGAAGAAGAAGAAGAAGAAAAAAAGAATAATAATTTTTGGGTCCTACTCGTTAAAAGTTTTTTTTACCTTGAAGGCCAAAGGAGAAAGGATCGAAGTTTCTTCGTAACAGGATGAAGACGTTGGGCGACGTTGTTGCCGATCCCGTCGACGAGGAGAAGGACAATACCGATTCAGGGCATGGAACTGCTGGCAAAGAATTTGGTCAGAGAACTCTAAGATCCTTGAAAAGAGGACTCGGACGATTGTGGAAGAGACACAGGGGCAACGCCTCGATAACCGACTATGATCCTTGTTATAAGGTCGCCTATCTTGGGAACGTCCTTACTGGATGGGCCAAGGGTGAGTTACTTTACCATTATTTATTTTTAGAAATTTTATTTTATCGCAACCATACCTGGTAGGAGAGAGAGAGAGGGGACCTCCTTTTTTAATTTCATTCTTCTGTATTTTTCATAATTTTTATTTTTATTTTATTTTATTTTTTTTTTTCAATTCTCAGCAAGAATTATAAGCAATTTTTGCTGACGCATGATACATTGATAAGTGTAAACATACATCACTCTATTAATTAACCAAATCTTGTTTCTAAATCAAAAGAGTAGAAACCTCGGTACGTAATAAATTAGAAGTTTCAAGAAAATTATTTTTGCTAGAAGAAGGTTCGGATCGTTTGTTAAACGAATGTCTCTAGCGTTCATCGAAATTTGTAATTTCTTCTTTTATCGTAGGAATTTTTGAACTTTTTATAGATTATTTCATTAGTTACGTATCAAAGAATATTGCAAATGTTTCTGATTAGAATAATTTTTAGATTAAAAAAATAAATTCGAGGTAAAATATATATTTTACATGTGTTATTATAAGTTTTAAGGATAACGCTTGTTATTTTTATTGCAAATTATTAAATGAAAGAAAAAATAACATATATATCTTATAAAAAATGACATAACACATTAATTAGGTATACGGGATCGGTTAATAACCTTGAAAAGAAATTAGCACATTTTAATATTTAATATGGAAGTTTTTGTTATTATTCGTTTATAATGACGTTATAATCTTCTATTTCTTGTTATCTTTATTCGCAATAAACAATAATTAAAATTTTTAATCGGAAAACCGAAGCAATTGGGGTTCTCTCTCGTTCCTCGGTTTTATTTGAAACACATGAAGAACAAGTAGGACGTATAGGATGGGATCGAACAAACCCGAGGTTGAGAATAATGTGCAATCGAGTAAGGTCACCATCTTACCGGTAATTAATCATTTCCTTACTCGTAAGAGAAACATTCGTTTTCTTTTATTTTTCTTTTATTTTTATTTTTTTGTCCACTCCGCGTGTAATGAATTTATTTTTCTCGCATAATATATTCGTACCTACACGAAACTAAACGCAATGGAAAAATTTCGAGATATTTTATCATCCCACGAGTAGTTATCCTTCTTTATCATGGTTTTTTTTTTTTACATATAAATATCGTTAAGCGAAGAAAAAACGTTCGAAGGTACAACCCATTCGTCAACGTGAAAATGGTACTTGATAAATTGCAAGTGAAATTGGGTTTTTTATTTTTTATAAAATACGAAAACCGATGTTAATTTTTTTCTTCTTTAATGACGAAAAACAAAACAAGAAAAAAAGAAAAAAAAGGAAAGATCTCTCGTTAAAATTCTTTTCTTAACGAATAATTTCGTTTGGTTTTGTTTTGTTCTATTCTATTCGAATAAAATTACAAACTTCCTTTCGTACTTACATCATTATTGTTAAATTATCCAACCAGTTATAAGATCTACGAATGAAATTCCATAGAAATGAGTAATTTGATGTTATGTCACGTTACGTTTCACTCGCATTAATTGCTTTATATCAAATTGTTATAAGTAATTTAATGTGCACTTCGTCAGGTTATAAAAACGGATTATTTATTTTTCTTGAAAAATATTACGCTTATGTATTATAAACGCAAAAAATAGAAAAATTAAAAAAAGAAACAACATATTCTAAACTCATAGACGAGATTTATAACGAAGTTAAAAGAAATTTGATTATCCTTAAAAACTTCAGGGTTTCCGCTTTAGTTTCTAAATCATTCTCCAATTAGTTCCTTATTACCGATTCCTCGTAAAACTCATTTAGAATTTTTTATTTCTTCTTCGTCTTTTTCTTCTTATACATTTTACAAGTAAATGGCAGAGCTGTTTAAGAAGAAATGAAAAACTTTGTTCGTTGTTAGAAAGAAATGAGAATTGGTCGGTGTCAATGGCCGGACATAGACTCACACGTGTACGCGCGTGTGTGCGCACACATATACATACATTTACAGGAGAATAGTTGATACCCCTACTTTCTCTAACATACCATAACTTTGGTCGATCTTAATCATCACGAGTGGTAATTATTACGGTACGTTTATTAGCAAATTTATATCTCACTCGTATCAATATTAATACGGATATTTTATTTGTTATTCAAAAGAAAATTCGGAAAAAAATTTATTGACCGTTGTTCTGTAGTGTGGGGTGAAATGGGGTGGAATGGGGTGGAATGGGGTGGAATGGGGTGGAGGGATCGATTTAAAAATATCTTTCTCATTTCGGGAGTCACCAAAACTGGTATCGGTAATATATTATCATTGTCGTTATTGAAATGATATTTATTAAACGTTAGCAATTAATTTAAAAATCTTATGAGAAGGTGAGTGATATATCGTATACGGTAAAAGTAAATAAATCGTCGACGAAGGATCTGTTGGATTTCATTCGGTACACGTCCTTCGACGAATTCGCAACAACGTTTTCCAGTTTTGCCCCGAACTCGTACCAGCTGACCTTCGCGTCTCGCTTTCTAGAAGATCACCGAACGCTTCCTTTGATCATTTTTCTTTCTTTTTTTTCTTTGTTGTTGTCGTTGTTGTTGCACTCACGATTTTGTTACGTGCACGTATAATCGAATTAATTCGTGTGCATTGAATTTTGTCCCCAAATTTTATTGGCTTTTACACGATGAAATGTGGCACATCAAATTTATTTTAATTTGTTTAATATATTTTTCTTTTCTAATATATATATTAATATTTATTAGAATAGAACACGACAAATATTTCACGTTATTTTGATAGATAATTATTTAAATCATTAAATATATTCTCGTTGACGCACGTTTCTTTCATCCCTCGTCTGCTTTCGCAGGATTTCTTTTTTTTATTTTCTAACGTATTTTAAATTTTTTACAAAAAAAATCGTATATACTTTAATCAACAATAAATTACAATTCATACAACATACTTCGAGCAAAAATGAATCGAGTTCTTAAATATACAATAAAACACTTGCGCGCGCACGCACGCACACACACACCCACACACACACACACACACACACACCACACGTACAACTACATATTGTAATTTATTGACAATATTGTTGTTAGAAGTATCTTATTATTGCTTATTAGTATTCATATAAATTTGAATGGTATTTTAAAATACAAATTCATACAAATTCACGTGTAAAAATCAATGAAACCGCATAAGAGTCAGACTGTCTGAGGATAAAATTAAAAAAATTTATGAATTTCTTAGAAAGATATTTTTATAGATAAATTTGTTTTACAATTTTATCTCATTCATTTTATATATATACGAACATATATACAATTTGCGATCGTTCCTTTGATATCTATTTATCTGCTTATCGTTCATGTTAGAATCAATGAATGATAAGGTGATTCAAGTTCTTGTTCGATCATTGCGAAGATACAAATGTGTTATTATAGAAAATAAAAAAAAAAAAACGCAGATGCTATGCTATTCTTTCATGACAGATTAGACGATCAATTGATTTTCCAAGAAATTGTGGTAACATCCTCGTAACGTTTTGCAATCCGTATGAATATTCCCCGTTTACGTTGACGTATCAAACAAGGAAAATGATTCGATGTTTCCTTATTAAAAAAAAAAAAAAAAAAAAATTTTATTCATTTTTCTTTCCTCAAAATTTGTTCAAATAATAATAGAAAAAAAAAAGTTCTATAAATATAATTTCGAAAGTATATTAATTTACGAACCTTTGGCTTACCTTAATATTGTGTTTTGTTGGAGATCAAATTTATATTTTTCTAATACAAAAATAAAAATAAAAAAAAAAAGATACGTGCGTGTGCACCTTAAATTGATATTTATCCGCTATTAGTGCAATTTTTTCGTAGAAAAATTAGCATATCTATTGGAAGTAGATAAGGATATAAATTAATTTATACTAACAATAAGTAAGAACAAAAAAAGATAATTTAATGGTAACAATTGTGTTGTTTTATTTTGAGTAAAGATTTGCAGATGTCTCGTCAAACTGCGTTAATATCTTATTCATGAGAGTCACTCTAGAGGATTCTAAATATAAATTTATCGTCAGGGACGTTTAATGCTTATGTTTCAAGAGTCTACGTGCACGGTAAATCCACCACCGGGCTTGTAATAAAAATATTCAAAAGTAAACGAATAGTTACTACGCGTATTTAGGAAACAAAGTTCGAGTTTTATCTATTTTTTTTTTCTTTTTTCTTTTTCTTTTTTTTTGTATAAATGCGTCAAATCTTCATTTCGTCCGTCTGTGTGTACCCGTTATTTTTCTTTTTTTTTTCTCTCTCTTTTAACATTTTTTTCGAAGAAAAATAATACACAAGATTTATCATCACTCATATTAAACTTCTATCGTATATTTCTTCTCGTCGTTGAATCATTTCCATTCATGTTAAAATCGTGACAAATGTTCTCCTTTTATTTTCAATGATTTGTATTACGTTTACTTTGAAAGAAATAAGAAAAAAAAAGTAGCGTTGAAATTTTTCGCAATGAAATTCGCGGTAAGATTTAAAAAAAAAAAAACGTATTTCTTGCTTTAGCAACGTGTTCGTTCTAAATAATATTTCAACGTAATGCGTATAAAACGCATAATAAATTCGTGCCAAAATTTTATATTCCATGTGTTTTAACGTTAAATATATATTAACTTTTCTTTTATGTGGTTTAAAATTTGAGATGTGATTTAAAATGTTTTTCGTTTGCCTCTTTTTTATTTGTTCATATTTTATTTTAATCTTATAAGAAAGTATCCATCTCACGCGTATTATACAGTTTCCAGATCATGATATTTATTTCGATCGTAAGTTATATAATAATTACGAACGATTAATTAACAAGATCGTCGCACGTAAAGGTTCAAGAGTAATCTTTCACGATCAGCTAACGTATAAATCAAAGTTGCGATTTTCTCTGTTTCGATAAGATCAAATTGAATGATGATGATGATGATGATGATGATAATGATGATACTTGTGCTTATCTTTGCGTGTTGTGTGTTGTTAGAATACATACACGTATATATAATGTGTATGCAATTTTCGTATCTACATAGTAATAGGTTTAAAATTATTTAAATTACATTTGATAATAGAGTAACGTTGAAATTAATTAATAATTTAATAAAATTTAATGAATCAAATGTATATATATATTATTATTAATTACGATTTTGTAAAAATTTCAATAACATAATCATCTTTTATATTAAACCACAATTCGTATTAAACATCTTGAAATGAATTCCAAAATTATTGCTCAAAACTTTTATCAATTTTGTTGTTATTTGACAAATTATTTGGAAAAAAAAATTTATATATATATATATATAAATAAGAGAAGAAATATAATCGATATTAAATATGAGTAAATAATATCGTAAGCATTATATCATCGAGTTATAATAGTTTAAAAGTTAGTATGTGATATATCATAGATTACGTAGATATATAGTTGAAATCGTTTCTTCTTTGAATTATGTTGAATGTTCCAAAGGTTGGCGAGTTTTCCTGACCAAGATGTACGAGATAATGGAAGAACAAAAAAAAAATCAAATCAAATCAAGTAAAATGGGAGGATCGTTCGGTATAGTATTTAATTGGATAATATCTAACGGAATGTTACGGGCTAGCGATCGAATCTTGTTGGTCCTCTTCGTTTAGTATTTATTCACTTCCTCTTCCGCATCGTTTCATTGCTACTTCCGTTTTTCCGTTAGCACAGTAATAATAATGAAACATGCAACGAATCGGTGTACGATCACTGTGACACCGATACATTTCATCTAAAGCTTTCTCTCTTTTCTAACAGATATTTCATAGTTCTTTTTGTTTTTTTTTTTTTCGGAGTCACAATCATTTTTATAGAATTTTATTTTACACACGGGTGCGCGTAATTAACAGGTGTAGACAAATCGTTACGTATTTGTTTCTTATTTATTATTTAAAAAAATAAAAAACATATATATAGTCATAATGTAGAATGAGATATTAAACAATTGGATAGCGAAACGATATATTTTAATTTTGTTTTATTTATAGACGAACGTAATTGTACGTTTTATGAATTTTCATCATTTTTTTTTTTTTTTTTTAATTACAAATTGCAGGATTTTTAATAATCGAGAGAAAGAATACTATATTTATTTATTATTCATTACGATAAATATTATTCTCGAATAAATGTATATAAATGTTACTTTATCACGTAATGTTTTAATAATAATGATATAAACGTACAAAGTTCTTTTAGTCATAAAGATTGCAATGTATTATCATAAAAATAACATAGAAATCGGATGGATAGATAACCACGTGTTCGTTTTATAAAACAAAATATCTGTCGGTCAGTTCCTGTTCATTGAACTTTTTATTTGTCAACAAGAAGAAGTGTTCATTCGCGGAAAGTGAAAATCAATGTTTATTGTACTTTTTTTCTTTTATTTCATCTTTTAAAGCGTTTAAACGAGGTGAAATCGCATAAAACTCTTTAAAAATTCTCCTTTTGCTGAACGTGACGATAAAGTTGGACGAGTCATAGCAACAACTGACGTCATGCAATCGCTAAAGGTAATCTTGAAAATGAAGCACGTGTGAGGATCGTGAAAATCTATAGATCTTGCAAAACTAATCGAACGATCTTGTGATAACGATCTTTATAAAATAAAAAAAAAAAGAAAAAAGAAAAGAAGAAATATAAAAAATACAAAAAATGAATGGATATAACAAAAATTACGATTCGCGTGATTTTAGATTAAAAAAAAATAAAGAAAATAACGTTTTCATCTTTATCCGCGAATTAAACAAATCGTATTTTTAATCAATCTCTATTTAACATAAAATCAAATTTTCCTCTTCTTATTTAAACATCTTTTTTCGTTACAAGTACCTTATATTACAATAAAATATTTCGTTTCTATTTATACCATTGATCAATAAAAAAAAAATCTAGATACGACAAATATACTCGTCGTATCTTTTTTTTTTTTATTTCCAATGAAAACAAATTAAATCTCATAATCTACAAAGTTGTTTGAAACGTCTTAGAAAAATAACGTACAATTACAAGATATTTTTATTAACAACAAACGATACCGTACTCTATTATCATCATTTATATTTAATGTTATCTAGATACGGTAAATACACTCTTAAGTATTATACTTAAATGAACGTTAAGATTAAATTTTTATAATCTACAAAATATATCAAAAATGTTATATTTCTAAATAATCGACATATTACATTTAATTCATTTATTCATTACAATAAATTACTATACCGACATTTGTCGTGTAGAATATATCTCGGAATAATTTTCAATAAAATACAATTTCATTTGAAATATTTTCTTTTTTTTTCTGTGTCTTCCACTGTGATATCTTTAACTGGTACCCTCCTTTCTCGCAGTCTAAGTAACTGTACTAGCATTTCCTGTATTTCTAAATTGGTAAGAGTCGAACGGCGAATCGAACTATATCGAAGGTCAGGATAAACCTTTTCACTCTACTACCCAGTCTTCTTCGTTTCCAGTACAGACAGATACACACACACACACACGCGCGCGGTTTATTGTACTACATATCATAGTAGTTGAAATGTTCAAGTTGGTTGATAGTATTCCAATCGCGTATATACCACGGAATGCAAGTACTGTTTGTGAGCTTCCATTGCGTATAAGATTGTATATATGTATGTACGTGTGTATGTTTGTATGTATACCAAGAGTATTCATACGAATACGATATATTAAAGCTAACCCTGAAAGGATATCGTTACTGGAACTCGTGTGACGTTCCAACAAACATACCTATACTTATTCGACATTGGGATTGATTCTCTGTGCCACCCCATCACAAATTCCTTTGTCATACTAATATATTATAATACGTTATTGAAGCTTATAATCTCTTTGTGATATATATACGCAACGAGAATAATTAATCAAATTTAATAATATTAATTATCGCGAAATATAAATTAACAAATCGTTATTACGATAAATTTGGATTTGTTCTCATTGAAATTATAACAAATATGAGTTTTCTTATGGATTCACATACTTAATCGTTTGAAATTATATACAAGTAAATAATTAAATATATATATATATTCTATTTATAATATACGATTGTTAACGAGTTATTTAAATAAAGAAAAATATCTTTTAAAAAGTATATTGAATAAATTTATATATGTAATTTTTAAACATTCGTATAACTAACTTAAAATAAAAATTTCCATATTTAATAGAAATTATATTTTCAAAAAGATAATTAAAAAATAATTTTATGATAAATATATGTGGGATGCGAGCACCTCCAAGCCAAACACTTAAGTAGGCGTTCGTGAGGAGATTGGACGGTGGGCCCTGGATAGCTCAATTGGTTAAAGAGCAGTCGCCCGGAAAGCGGAAGATTCGGGTTCGAGTCCCGGTCCAGTCTGTCCAACGGCCCAATTTTTTCTCGAATCCTACATATATATATTTCTGTTATCTATCACTTTTGATAAATTATTAATTACGATTGATTGGTATTTTACGGTCGTGTAAAAGGGTTTAATAAAAAAAAAATGTATTTCCTCCCTAAAATGGCTTAGAACGAAAACGTGACACAATAAAAATCCCATAAACGATAATAATAAAGAATACATTTTTGTGTATATTTTTAGGTGAAGGATGCGTTGAAAAACCTGTGTCGACTTTATGGCGAAATTACGTGACCAGCAGCAGACCTGACGTTTCTATGAGGTTGACGGTGACTAATGGTGGTTTGACTGCGACAACTAAAGACCATGGTTTAACGGAATATTGGGCTCATAGAGTGACTTATTGTACAGCACCGGTATCCCATCCACGACTTTTCGTTTGGGTTTACAGACACGAAGGGCGTAGGCTTAGGCCTGAATTAAGGTGCCATGCTGCATTATGCAGTAAAGAGTCTACAGCAAGGAGATTAGCTTCGACCTTGAATGCAAGGTTACAACAAGCCCTGCTTGAATTTCGCAGAGATAAGGTCTCCAGGCAAAATGCTAGGTAAGATTATCATTCGATATTTTTTTTTTCTTTTGCATTTCAATAAGTCAAGGAACAACCCTTTTTTTCGAGTATAGGCATTTATTTCGGTCTCTCGAATAATTATAATTTTTTGTTTGTTTATTTTAAAAATGATTTTCATATTTATATGATTTATAAATTTACATATGATGTATTTTTTTTACATTTACCGTTTAATAGTATGAATATTTATTGTACCATGTTTCATATAATATGTTGTTATAGTTTAAACAGTGAGCGTCACATGTTTACATTATAACGAAAAAATTGACTTTGTTGGAATTTTTATTGACAAAATATTTGCATATATTATTGATAGAAATATTTTTACGTAGAGATTCGTTTATCTGGTATATATATATATTTTTTTGTTTTTATTTATATAAAAATACATTTGTATAACAAATTTAATTATTTATGGCATCGAGAATTGTTTTCTACGGGTAAGGGTGGGAGGGAAAAATAAAAGTTACTTTTTTCGTAATAATTATGTTGAAAATAAAATGGTTCTTTCTTTATCGGATCTTTAAAGATCAAGGATAATCAAAGAATTCTTCTCGTGTTTTGCGTTCAAAGCATCGCAATGTCTTGACCTTCGGCGAAAAGGTAGAATTCAGGTCACGTTTCTGTCGTGGTTCGCCAGAAGTAGAGGATCCAGTCACGATTCGGGTCGAAGTGATCGTTAATGTGCATTCGGGTCATAGATTCCACGACATTTTCTTCTTAAGAACAACTTAAACAAGTATTATTTGTTTTTCTTTCTATTAGTTCGAGTATTTTCACAGGGGTAAATTATATAAGAAAACAGGTGTGTTAGTTCGAACAATATTATATTTATATATGTATATATATATAAATATAATATAATATAATAAATATATAATATATAAATTATATTTATTTATTTATATAAGTAAATTTATTAATATAAATAAATAAATTTAATTTCATTATTTATTAAATATAATAATTATAAAATTATTATAAATTATATTTATATATATATAGTTTCATTATAATATAAATCAGCAATCACACAATTATATTAAATATTAATAATATAATATAAATATATAAATATGTAATAATAAAAAAGAAAATGTATATTTACAGGTTGTCCTTGGCAAATGCTCTCTACGAAAATCCTTCGTTACCTAGGAGAAAACTTTTATTGAGTACGGGTGGTCAAAATTATCGGCCACCTTTGGAAAGGTCCAAAAGTGCGCCGAAACTTTCAGCCATCGAGGAAGATGCCGTTGCAGAAGAGATCGAACAACAACGATTACTCGAGGACCTGAGAACGTTGGAAACAGTTGCAAGAAGTTGGCAGGATCAGGATGGTTGGAGATTGGCACGTCTTTTGGATGCACTCAATCGAGAATCTTCTGACGAGAATGGAAGTATATCGAGTGGTTGTGAAACAGCTAGTACAGCAACTAGTGAAGAAAGAACGATTGGTCCTGAGGATCATCAAATTGCTGGTGAGCATAATTTAAAACATCTAATAATATTGAACGCAAGGTCCAATTGTTTTTAGTTTAAATAAAATAAATAACAATATTATCATTTTGTATTATTCAGGTGAGACGGAACATCATCAAGCAAACGCTAGGATCCTTTACGAGGAAGAAAACGTAAGAGGTGGTGTTGGACCGAGAAGAAATTCCGAAGGTTCACCTAATTTTATGACGTGTGCCGGTAGTCCACGTTTTCATCGTTGTAACATAACACCCAATCGAAAGAGGTTTTCCTTGAGAAATGAGGAAGACGAGTCTATGGAAGAAGAAGAAGAAGAAGAAGAAGAAGAGGAGGAGGAGGAGGAAGAGGAAGAAGAAGAGGAGGAGGAGGAAGAGGAAGTGGAAGAAACTGTAAACACCCCTCTGAATCGTTTTGAATTCGAGGACGTCGAGGATTTCGACGAAGTGGTGGATTATAGGCCTAGGGGTGAGATTCATCATCATAGAATTGAAAGCACGCAAGAGAAGGAAAGGCGAGTATTGGAAAAATATCCAAGTAGTAGGTTGAGCCGTCAATTGTCCCAAAATGAAGATACTTCATTTTTGACGTTGGATTCTTTGGACGAGGAAGCTGACAGCGATGAAAGTGGTTACGTTGAAGCACCGCCTAAATCTCTCCTAGGACAGGACGATAATAATAGGAAAAACGATAATAATAATAGTAGTAGTAGTAGTAGTAATAGTAGTAGTAGTAATAGTAGTAGTAGTAGTAGTAATAGTAGTAGTAGTAAGTACGATAATACCAAGAAAGAGCTTGATGTTATTGTAGATAGCAAATCGAACGATATAAACGAACGAAAAGACGAAAATACGACGATTGAGAAAAAACTTGATGATAGGAAGCAAATTGATGTAGACTCTAATGATCCTTCGCTTCATGCGATAGATGATAATCAAAGGATCAAAGAGAGAGAACGCGAGAAAGCAGACTTCATTAAGTGTCCAATATCAGAGACAATCAAGAAGTTAGCTAATGCTTCCCTAAGAAGTTCCAAATCCTTGGAAATTGCTACGAACAGTTGTTCCAAGGCAATGACTAATCTCAAAACGTCGAAATCATTCGATGCTACCAATAGGAATGAGAACGTCGAAATCGAGTCGCCGAGTTTGTTACAAAGAAAACAATTGTTAGCTCAGCACGGGGTTATTGTTTAAAATTAAACGGGGAAAAAAGAAATAACCCTGTAAGTTGAACCCCCTCGTTTGTAAAATTATTTTTTTAGAGAGAGACCCAATGGGGAGAGAGAGAGAGAGGGTGGAGGGGAAAGAAGGATAGAGAATATAATGAAATTGCATTTTCGTGGTGTCCAGTGCATACGTGAATCGTTGCCCACAAAAAGGATTCATCACTTTAATACGTGATACGCTTTTTATGTAGTTCCGTGATATATTAAAGCGTTGTAATACGTAAATAGAAATTCAGCAGTTTCCATTGCTTAATTTCAAATTTGCTCGCTCGCTTACACCGAGATTAGAGACAAAAATTATCGTTTGATTTCAATATCGTCAATTTTATCAATTCGTTGCGATTAATGTGTGTGAGAGAGAGAGAGAGAGAGAAAGAGAGATATTTTAAGTGTACTTATTGGTTTTGTTTTATTTTTAACGGATAATTAATTAATTCTTTTATATAGATCGAATGAAATTGTTCAAACTCTGTATTCCTAAGAGATAATATGTATATGTGTATTTTGTCCTCTCTTGAAAAATATTTAATAACGAAAATAGCGTATAATTATTATATTTAAATGTTTAGCCGAAGATCATTTATTTTTCAGGCCATTTATTATTGGCATTCGCATCTGTATTTTTTTTCTTTTTTCTTCTATTCTTTTTATATATATAACATATTAGAAATTCTTATTTTATTATTTGACGTAAAAGTTATTAATATATGGATTATTCGTGTGTCAGATCATAAATGTGATTAATCTAATAGATTTATATGAACACTATGTTTTTTTTTTTCTTTAATAATTAGATTTCTTTCGATTATGGAATACAGTTCTTAACGCAAGAACCGTGCCATACACCATTAAAAAAAAACAAAAAAAGCAGCTTTTTTTCATACGCACAAATCTCCCTATTCTTTTTTTCCTAATCCTATTAAACGTAACTTTTAATCAGGATTAAATTAATAAAGTTCGAGAGGGGAGGAGAACAAAATTATATCAATCTCAATGTTTATCATCGTTTCGCTTGGTAAAAAGTGAAAATTTAGAATGAAAACATATTTAAAATACATTATTGACTATTGTACAAGTATTACAATAAAGAAATATGAAATAAAACCTCTACCGCAAGTCCATTAAAATAATTAATATATATATATATATATATATATAAGTGCTTCGAAATAAACAGAACTTGCAAGAAATTAATTAATCCATTAATGGAATATTCGTGTTATCCTAATCACGTGCAGGTAGATTACTAAATAATAATTGCAAAATTGTTAATTATATGCAAATTTAAAATATAGATCTAGGTCGATTGATATATAGTAACAACTCTTTTATATATACATAATTTTCTTACCTCTCTGTGTAGTAAAAATGAATAATACAGAAACGTGACTTAATTAGAAATGATCTATAGAATATGTAAATCGAATATATAATTTTAATCGCAGGAGAACTTTATAAATCGATTGAAACGTTTTTCTACAAAGTAACTGGATTATTCGAGAAACATTTTATTATTAACAATTGATATTGCAGTGAACTGCATTATCGACAAATGGTAATAAGATAACAAAAAAGTTTTATAATAGTTACAAACTTTTACGTTAGATAGCAGAATCTGGTCGAAACCTTTCTTGCATCAAAGTAAATCTGGTTATCATTCTCCAAGGGGTCGATTATATATATTATGATCATATTTTTATAAATTTACTAGGAATATTATTTCTCATGAATCAAAATCATTTTCAAATGATCGATAAAATATACAGATATACGTTAAAATAAAAATACATGTTAAATAATTGTTTTAAACAAACGAGAAATTTCTTTTTCACTAAAAAAAAACATAAAATTATCGGATTAAAACACAATAAACTGATCGTATAAAAAAATGAGGTCCTTCTTTCTAACTCGTAAAATCGGTGCGTCACGATTCGTGTACCTTAACGATGATTGTAACACGACCAAAGGAGAAAGTTAAGCATCTAAACGGAAGTATTGAACAAAAATCGAGAAAAGGATAGATCGAGATCGTTTCCGTATCGACATATACAAAAATTCCCACCAACTAACTATTATTAATTCACTATATATCTACGTATCCCAGATTGCAACACGTAAATTTTGCGCAAATGAGATAACAAATCAAAGTGAAAAAGAAGAAAATAATAAAATAATTTTCGATGAAATGAAAAGAAAAAAAGAAAAAAAAAAGAAAAATACAAAAAAGTTTTTTCACTAACGTAAAATATCGAAAGAGATCAAAGTTAACGAATCGTACGTTCAATTATTTTTCCATGAAAAAATATAGGGAGGAAAAAAAGGAAGAGATAAAATTATAAAGGTTGTGAAAGAGAAGAGTCTGTTGTCAGGACCGTTAAAGGTTAAGAAGACGAGAGAGGTGTACGTATAGAGAATAAGAATAAACGAAAGAGACTGCAATCCGAGTAAGGCCTTGTGTCGTGTCAAGATCAAGGTACATCTATCTCTCTCTCTCTCTCTCTCTCTTTCTCTTGGTGTTCGATTCCGAGCTTGAGTTCCTTGGTTGTGTCGTGTTTCGTTGGACTCGTCTTGCGTTATGTGTAAGCGCAAACGTTCGTTCAAGCCTCGAGGCACCATCGGTATGACCTACTAAAGGCTTCTACGAGCAAACGAGTGCGCCCACACGCATGGATTCGATCGAAACGACGAATGGTAGGTATACCTTCTTCTTCATCATCGTCATCGTCATCGTCATCGTCATCGTCATCGTCATCGTCATCGTCATCGTCATCATCATCGATAGTAACAAATTCGTAAATTAACAAAATATTTTGATTATACATTTTGACGGAAGATCGAAATATTTCATTCGATTTGTTTAAATTTGGAGCAACGATTCCAACGTATATAATACGGTTTTGCACATGTTTTTCTTTCTTTTTTTATTTTATTTTTTTTATTTGGAGAAAGAGCAAGTGGTGGGGGAAGTATAAGGGCCGGACACGTGGGCCACATCGTGATTATACATTTTGACGGTAGATTGAAATATTTCATTCTCAAATTTGTCTTTAATTTGGAGCAACGATTTGTGTACGTATATATACAATTTTGCGTATCTTTCTTTCATTTCTTTTCTTTATTTCTTTCTCTGTTTGAAGAAAGAGCAAGTGGTGGGGAGGGGGGGGGCGGGAGGGGGAAATGTAGGGGCCGGACACGTGGGACACCATAGTCTCTCGACTCGTATAACGCGCGCGGTAAGAGCCTCGCGAGTAGTGTTAACGGCCTTGCTTTATGTGGGTCATGAAACAAGGTCCCACCAGCAGCGGCGACGAGAACCATACGAGAGAACCATACGAGAACCCAACCACGACTCCGATCGAGCCTAATCGATAAGGGACCTCTCTTTACATTGTCTTTTTTCCTATAACGAATAAATCCTATTTTTTACACTTCTTTATGTTTTTCTATCTCTTCCCCGCTCGAATTATTCATTATTTTTTTCTTTTTTCTCAAGCAAAGAAATTAAATAACTATGATAATATATTAGGGTGAACCGATAAGTTCCTGCTTTATATTATATCACGTTGAAACTTTACTTTTTAAACTGCGCGATGGGATTGATCGTATTTTTCTTCTTTTTTTTTTTCTTTTTGTAAAATTTAAAAAATAAAAATATGATATAAATAAAATAACGTTAACGCGGAAAAATGTCGACAAAAGGGATAATAGTAGCAAGTTTGTCATTTGTTTTCGTTAAACGTACGTACGTACGTTGATTTTAAACGACAGATTTGACGTTAATCGACACTTTGCTGTTCTTTATTTTATTATTTGTTCTTTCTTACTCTCTCTCTCTCTCTCTCTCTCTCTCTCTCTCTCTACCGATACCCATAACGTTTTCATCGTGCGTTCGCGTTAAACTCGCGATGCCAAGAGAAATCGAAGTTGATCATTAAGCTTACCGCGACGTGAATTCGGCCCATTAGCCGCATTTGAGGTTCCTATGTCGTCGTTCGACGAGTACGCCGAACAAAAGGGATTTTAAAACGGGGATGGGGGTGTGGGTGGAGAAGTGGGGGGGGTTCTTTCGTTAAACGACATCCCATCGAATTCTTCTGATCTGAAAAAAAAAAAAAAAAGAAAAAAAACATAATTCGTAAGAGAAAATAAATCCTTTTCCTTTTTAACTTTCCCACCCACCGTTGTTTACGAATTATCCAAGTAAACGAAACCGATACCTAATAAAAAAAAGAAAAAAAAATAGAAGAAAAATGGTTTGAACTAGCGCGTAAAGATCATATTACCTACGTTGATACACTTTTAGAATTTTGAATATACGCGATAATTAGGAATTCTTATTTTAAATGGATCATCAAGATAAGGGCAAGAACAGCTAGATTATACACCATCCATCCGTTCCTCGTGCGACGAATTCTTAACTGTATTTCTCTTTCTCCCTACTCCAACTAACTCATCCGCTTATTTGAACGTCCAAGAATTATGAAAGCTAGACCCCCCCTACCTCCCTCCCACCCCCTCGAAAACGTCGATTATTGCTGTCGAACTTGTTGAGTTTAAAACGGACAGATGAATCCGCGATTAACGATTCATTAATTAATCTTGACCGAACTCTCCCCCCCCCATTTTCTTCCTTGGTTTAGGGTCCTCGTAAGCTTCAACTAACGCGAGTCTTTATAAACAATTTAATCGATTTATACCATCGAAAAAAAGGAGGTCGTTTAGAATGATGTCAACTTGAAAACATATATCCGTTTTCACATTATACCAAAATGTTACACAAACATGTCGATAATCAAAAATGTTTGAAATATGAACAAATAATTAATCACGTATTTTATGCACTCATAAGAAATATTAGACAATATTATAATTGTTCTATAAACATTACATTTGTCCAAGTTGGTGATGCATAATCAAAAAATCGTTAACACGACGTGGAAATAATTTTTTTGTCGATCATATTGACGGATTTTTTTGTTTTTTTTTTAATCAAGATTCAAAACTTTTCAACCCCTCGTCTTAAATTAAGATATATTATTTATAATAATGTGGGATGCGAACGCCTCCAAGCCAAACACTTAAATAGGCATTCGTGAGGAAATTAGACGGTGGGTCCTGGATAGCTCAATTGGTTAAAGAGCAGTCGCCCGGAAAGCGGAAGATCCGGGTTCGAGTCCCGGTCCAGTCAGTCCAACGGCCCAATTTTTTCACGAACCCTACAATAATATAATTAATAATTAATAAGAAATAATTGTGTTATTTCATTTAAAGGTAACAATTATGATCCGTAATAATTAATAATAATAATAATAAAAGTTTGAACGACGAAGCCCGGAGCAGCATTAGTGTTTGGAATCTTTTGACACAATCTCTTTACTTACATTAGTGATATTGCGTTGAGAGAAGCCCAAAGAAGAACGATGGCAGACGATGGGAACTTTACCACGGGAATATGGAGAATCCCATTACGGAGTTGGAAATACTATGTTGCTACTGCTGTTGATGCTACTGCTGCTGCTGTTGCTGCTGCTGCTGCTGCTGTGTTGCTGTTGCTGTTTATTTTACCTAGAACCATATATACATAGTATACTTCGTCCATTGAAAAGGAGCTCAAAACTTAATTGTGTGAACTGTACCATTCGCATGATTCCAATTGCCTTTAATTATTCGGCCATTTGTGAAATGTTTCCATCAGTCGTTGTTGTTGACTATTATCTTCTTCGTTTATATTATAATATTTGAAATGATAAAAATTGATAGAATCGTTTTAACAAGCGCGTAAACGGATAAAAGAGACAATTTTGAATGATTTATTTTCATTATTTTTATCTATCTATATATATATATATAATTTTATTCTATATATATAATTTTACTGATTTGGGAAAATAAAATGAGTGATTTTATCGATTAGAAGAATCCATGAAGATTGCACGAACGTGCATATAATTATGATAGTTGTCTAACAATAGAATATAAAGATTATTTCAATGTTCTTCATACGATTTATTTGTTAATGTAAATTAAATAATAAATCAACGACCTAGTCACTTCAAATTACTTAAGTCAAACAACGCGTACACACGGTTAATAAAAATGGATAGGTGACCTAGTTCAACGAAATGAAAGATAAAAATCAATTTTACTGTTGATTCCAGGAGAACACTGAAAAAATATACTTTGGTAGTATCGAATAAGTATGAGAGAAAGTGTTAACAAGAGAAATGACTTGGAACTCGTAAAAAAAAAGGGAGAGTAAAAAGACAAGATAATATAAATAAAAATTAGAAAATATATATAGAAATAAAATCATATAAAATTATTAATTTTTCTCTCCTAGTTTATATTTTTGACTGTGTTGACTTAACGAAGTTAAGATAATCGTTTGGATAATTACCAACACGATTGTTATCTATATTCTATCTTATTTTATCTTTATTAAAAGATTAGATATTTAATGAGTTAATAATGACATTTTAACGATTATTTTAATAACATTAACGTAAATAAAATTCAATGAAAAAAGTCATCATTTATTTTCGATAGATTTTAATGTTTTTATATTATACTTTGTTCTACACAATAACGCTTGCGTGCACACATATATATTAATACGTGCACGTACACGCGTGTGCACGTACTAATGGTAAATCACAATACCAATTCGTTTAAAACCAAAATCACGAATAAAATAAATCCGAGTATACAATACGTGCTTGGAGAAGAGGAAGAAGAAGAAGAATTGAATAAAAAAAAAATAAAATAAAATGAAATAAAATAAAATAAAATGCACGATCGTTTGACACACTGCTTTCTAACGAAGTAGAGCGAAAGGAAAACGCGAGGTCCAACTTTGACAGCGGATATAGACATTTTCCAGACGCATGATCATTTCTATATATGTATGCGTGTGTATACGTCTGTGTGTATATATATATATATAAATATATAAAATTTAAATATATAAAAATATAATATAAAAAATTAAATATTAATATAATTATATATATATAATATATTATATAATTATATATTATAATATAATATAAAAAATTAAATAATATAATATAAAAATTTAAATATAAAAAAATTATAAAATTTATATATATATATAAATTTTAAAATCTTCTTCATTATCGTATAAATAAATATATCGTACTTTTACGAATAACTTAAACTTGACGATTTGCAATGTATAATATATATATGTATATATGTATATATGTATATATGTAAATATATATTTATATGCACGTGGGATTGTGGTAACTCGTTGAAGATTATGCAGGAACCAGGCCAAGTCGAAATTCGACATACTTTTGATCGTGCACCCGAAATCGAGCTCTTCCTCGTTTATGGTCTTTAAAAAAGAAAATTAAAAAAAGGAGAATGATAGGAAAGCATTGGGAATCTTTTTTTTGTTAAATCGTATTATATATTCAATCACTGTCTGTCTATTTATATATCGAACTCGAGAGTATCTAGTTATTGAATGTAATTTTATTTTTAAATTTATATTCGTTATTTACGACTTGTAGGAATAATTTGATGACGTTTCCAATTTAAAAAATTTCAAGTAAATTAATTGTAATTATTATATTATATGTTGACAATAGTGTATTAGTAGCGTTATATTAGTATATTAAATTTAATCTGAAAAGATTAAATATACCTTTGATATTTAACTTAGAAGTATATATTTACTTATTTTCGAAGTACTATTGTTTTTTGTCGGTTTAATAATTTTTATTTTTAACAATTAAAAAAAAATACATTCTTCGATCGTTTAATAAGATTTTTAACGCGTTTCTATGTAATTTTTCATTATTCTGATTTACAAATGCTTATATTTTTATATAACATTTTTGTTAAACGTTCAAATAATTTGATTGATATTTCGCATATGAGAATCATTTTTCAAATAATTACGCGGTTCACGTTAATGTTATCGAATGATATTTTCGTCTCTTCCTTTTCTCTATTTTTTTCTCCTTTTTTATTAAATATTTATCATACTTTATAGAAACAAATTGATTCGGCCAATGAAATGGCAGAATTTTTCGAATGCCCGTTGAGAAATCGAAATGGCTTAGAAGCAGACCTCAACCAAGTTCGACACGCTTTCGAGCGTTTAAGGAAAGTTTCGCGACGCCGAGGATTATGTGTCATCGTGTAAAAGGTGTCCTTTTGAAAAAAAAAAAAAAAAAAAAAAAAAAAAAAAAAATATAGAGAAATAAAAATTGAAAAAAGAAAAAAAAAAAAAAGAACCATCGAAAAAACCGTACGAGGCGTGTAACAGTAAAGACAAATTATTATTACAAGTCTGACCCAAGTTTTCCAATTTTTGAGATCAAGAGAACAGGAAAAACAACAATAAGTTTTTCATAAATAATATTAAAATGCATTTTATTATAGAAATATAAATAATTCAATATACTAAACGACGAGTCTACCAAATTGTTCGATGAAAAAAATTAACAAATAAATAAAAGAAAATAATTCTAAATAATTTAAATAAAGATAAAAGATTAATAATAATAATAATAATAATAATAATAATAATAATAACAATAATGGCCATTGACTTGAAAAGAATTCTAACGAGAAAACTCGTTAAGAAATCTAACGAATGAATACTTCTGACGTTTTACTAAACGAACCGTAATTAAAAGAAGATAAATATTTTAAATTACAAATCCATTAATCTCGAACGATCATTTTCAATATTATTGTTTGCAACACTAACATCTCATTGTTACAACATATAACATTCTAATCGTATTGGTTCACTAACGATCATACGATAACAATCAAATTCAAATAATTATCTTATCTATAAAAAACTAAAAATCACAGTATTATCCTAATATTTATCAAATATGACTATTTTACAATTAAATTAAGGAATATATTAATGTACTTTCGTTAGGAACCATCGATAGGTTTAAAGTTAAAACGTATTTTTACCTTTTTCTTTTATTCTTCGAAATAATCAAATTCAAATGATTATCTCGTATCTTTTTAAAAAAAAATCAAACCATACTTATCGTCGTATATAACGTTTATCTCAAAATAACTATCTTAGATGAAAGAATATTTAAATGTACTTTCGTTAGGAACGTCCTTGATATTTTTTACCTTTAAAACGTATGTTTTTCTTTTCTTTCTTTCTTTCTTTCTTTTTTTTTTTATTATTATTATTTGAATTTATCGAATCGAATGGATGGGTATGCGCGTTACGAGCGCAAAGCCCACTCTTAGGATAGAAGACCCACTCTTCAGAATCCTGAACTGAGTCGGGTTGTTAAGTGTGCCGTGTAAGTGGAACATCGCTGCCTGGTACCGGTGACGATGTGTACCAGCGTAGTATAACGTCCTCCTCCCTCTTTTTCCTCCACCTCCTGCATCCCACCTAGCCCCCTACTACTTCTTCATCATCATCATCATCATCCTTCTCCTTCTCCTCTTCCTCCCCCTTTGCCCTTCTCCCTCTTCGAACTAACGCAAGACAGTGCAGTGCTCCTTGCACGGTGAAAGACTTTCTTTAAAGTTGATTTTCTTATACAGTAAAATCAAGTTTTATATATACCTATAGATATATACTACTAACTATTATAATTACTGTATTTTTTACTTTATTATCTTTACGATTATTACGTTTTTCTTTTTTCTATTTTCTCATTTTTTCTATTTCTTTTTTTTTTGTTGTTTAATTTTTTTTAGCAATTCTCTTTGCACGTTTTACTTTTTTAAATTTTATCTATAAAGAAATGATATTAAAGTATTATACTTACCGTACTGTTGTCGAGTTTATACACTCTCAATACCCCGCTGATTCGTTGCTTCTTTTTTTAATCATGATTAATCTCTAGATTTGGTTTTTTTTTTTTTTATATTTTGTATATCACAAGTTAAAGGATATAATTTTGGAAAACTAGTAAAACGGAGAGGTGCAAGGTTAACGAAAAATAATGAAGCATTTGGAGGAAAAAGAAAAAAGCATCTTTTAATTAAAAATCAACGACTTACAAATAAAATCGATAAAACGATGAATAGCTTAAAAAAAAAACAAAAAAGTAATTAATCTAATCTGTCTAATCTCCTTCGATGATAATTAATCGATTTATTAACAGACGCTGTCGTACATTTCCTTAATCGTTTGTTTTTCTCTTTTTCTGTTACTGAAAGAGATGAGGTGAAGAAAAAAAAAGAAAGAAAAAAAGGGGTGCGACAATACGTCGAGGCTAGGGAAAAAAAAATTGAATGGAGAATAATATTTGTTAATACTGGTTATCAATGGGCGACAGAACAGAACAGAACAGAAAAGAACGGAACAGCTGAATCCACAAGAGAACAACAATTTACAATAATATCACGTTGCAGTTGTTGATCGGTCTCACAACTCGATAACATCCAATCCTTTATCTACGCATGCTGAATATCAATGACTTTTCCGAATAAGAAAATCTCAGAATGTTTGCTAACTAAGTTGGTTGGTTGGTAAGTTGATTGGTTGGTTGGATGGATGGATGGATGGTCGAGCAGCGGTTGACTTTTTTAGCCACTTGTTTGGCTTTTTTAGAAGATGGTGCAGTGAAATGCGATCTCAACCTGTAAGAAAAAATAAAAAAAATAGGATGAAAATAAATATATATACATATATATATATATATATATATATATATATATATATATATATATATTCATTTTCAAGTTCGTTCGTTACCACACATGATGGGGGAAAGAAAAAAGTAAAAAGTAGAATAATAATAATAATAAGAAGAAGAAGAAGAAGCAAAGTTAAAAAGAAGAAGAAGAATAAGAGGAAGAGAAAAAAAAAACATTTACTGGCCCTTTATTATAACATAAACTCGAAAAATTGAGGTCACCGGTTTGTCGCATGAAATACTATGGACCTTTAACCAACACTCGGTTCCTTTTCTTCCGTCATGGATTTAGTCTTTTAACTGTTTCATTCACTCGGTTCCACGAGTAAGAACTATCAACCAATTCTCTTCCTTTTTCTTCTTCTTCTTTTCCTTTTTCTTCTCGTGCAGATCCATCTCGTTATCCTTCGTTTCTTCTCTCTTCTTTTTTTCCTCTCTCTCTCTCTCTCTCTTTCTCTTTCTCTTTCTCCAAAGACGCCAATCCTGTGTAAGACACTGTAACCTTTGAAACCATAACCCCGTTATATTATTATATGTAACAATGGCCAAGGAACCTTTTTTATTTCAACGAAGACATGCACCGTTTCTCGGTACAACCTGTCGCGGAAGCTGTCCCAGATCCTTTCTTTTCATTTTTATTTTTTTTATTTTTTCTTTTTTTTTACTTTTGCCTCTTTCTTTCTTTCTTTCTTTCTTTCTTTTTTTTCGTTCATTTTTCTTTTTTTTCTATCGTCTTATTTATTTCTCTCTCTTTCGCATTATTAACGTGATTGACCTTTGTCCAACTACGACAAAAATAATTTTGTCCAATTGCGCACGCTATTACAGTTATTATTAAATTATGAAAATTGTTATGGAAGACGGAAGATATTTTACGTTTTAATTTCTTAAATAATACTGTGTCCACTTTTGATTGACTATTATTCAATCATTTCTATTAATTATTATTGTATTCAATATTTGAAGAAAATCATTTTTCTTCGTGATCGATCTTAGAATTCTACGATTTTTATTGAGTGTATAATTTAATTAGTAAACGAAATATTTACAAAATAGAATACAACGTTAGGAATAATATAGGAAATGACGTAGTTAATAATAGAAATTAAAATATATATATATTAATAGACTAGACAGAGTAATGTAATTAAAATGGTTTTACTATTAAATGAAAATGAAATCATACAAAAATACTAATGATTAAAACAAAAAAAAGAAATAAGACAATTTTTCAATTTACAAATTAACATATTCGAAAATGTTGAAAAAGAAAAAAAAAAGAAAATAAAACTAGTAGACGATGCGTTGATTTTCTAAAAAAAAAAAAAAAGAACACAAAATTTCGAAAAGAAGAAATGAAAGTTTGAATTTGTTCCTTCGTTGGAATTTTTCGGATTCAACGAAAAATACTACTTAAAAAAATTTACATTCTCTCGAAGATATTAACTCGTAACACAGTAAGATGGAGATATAAGAAAGGAAAGAAAAAAAAAAAAAATATAAAAAAAACGAACGTGTAATAAAAAAAATTAACTTATTTAAAAAATACTAATAAAAAGTAGGAGCTTACTTGAGAAATGAAATGAAAAAGAAAAAAAAAAAGGAAAAGAAAAAGAGGAAAGAAAACGATATAAATAAGTACGAAATTTGATGATTAAAAAATTGAAAAAATCGTTTTGTACATAGAACTGAGAAAAAGTAATATTTTCTGTTCCCTCTTTCTCATTTCTTATTTTACGAGACTCATTAGAAATCTGTAAGAAGAGTCAAGGTTACGATAAAGATCGCGTAAAGATGTGTATTACATCTACGCTGAATCAAAAAAAAAACAAGTAATGAAATTAAATAATAAAAAAAAATAATGACAAGCGAAGAGAAAATAAAAAAAACTACATAGTTAGAAATTAAGGTAACAATCGTTTAATTGAACATCATTTTTTATCTTTTTCATATATATATATATATACATATATATCTATATATAATATTACATATATTGACATATATATAATATTGTATTTATATGTAATTTATATATATATATATATATATATATGTGTGTGTATATAAATAAATTCCAAAATTTTAAAGATTTTATACAAACTACATACATAATTAACGCAGTTAACCGAACACTGCTTTCCTTTTTTTTTTTTTTACTATTCTTTCAAACGTTTGAGAATTCGAGGATCGAGTTTTCGAAAAGAGAGTATATACATTCGAATAATAACGATGAAATGATAATTATTATAAGAGTATTTGATTAAACGAGTAAACATAGTGTGTGCACGTTTGTGTTAATACGGTTTTTGCTTTGAACACAAATAAAACATACAATACTACTCCTTGATTGGTCGATCCGTCGAAAACTCGTGAAACTCGTTTTCGATGATGATTGTTAAAGAGGAAAACAAATGAAATTTCATTACATTTCATCGAGTCTTTTAACATTTTGTAATAAAAATTGATAGAAAAAGAAAAAAAGAAAAGTAAGCATTCGTATTTTTATTACAAAATGGTAACATACGTTACACGAGTAATATCGAACAGGTCTAAGAATAGTTGGACATAAATAAATATCTAAGCATTATTATCTAAATAATTAGTTTACTTAAATGGAAACCTCACGTTGCTTATCATAATCAAAAATTAATTTAAGAAAAATAAAAGAAAAAGGAATAATAAAGTATAAGAGAAAACAAAAAAAGGGAGGAGAAACGAAAATTTTTCTTTACATTAAAAGATAAAACGAAACGTGCGAGGAAAATCTTAAATAAAAAAGCAAATTAAATTGGTCAAGAATAAAATACTGGAAGATAATGAATAAAAGAAAATAAATGATAGGGGGGGGGGTTTCGGAGAGAAATAAGCGAAATGGTTAAGACTTTGAATGATATAGAACAGCAATGAATAAAGATTAAAATATAAAATTAATGAAAAAGAAAAAAATAAAGAAAACTAATGACAAGCGATTGGAATCATATATGATAGAAAATAAAAACTTTTAGAAGAATTTTAGGTACATTTTAAAGGGCAATCACGCGAGTGCCCGCACTTTTTCTTATTTTCGTATTCTCTTTTTACGTCTCTTTTATACTAACTATTTATACATAAATGTATAAAAATAAATATATATATATGTGTATATATATATATATAATATTTTTATATATCTATAGTATCTGTGTATACATATATATATATATATACACATATATATATATGTATATATTATTCTTATCAGTTATTTAACTAAACTTAAAAATATCTTACATACGTAATTTAAATGCTAATAAAAATCGCAATTATTTACACGTTACTTCACAACAGAAATATCACTCACTTTGCCAATAGACGAAAGATACAGACAGAAAAAAGTAATGTAAAATGAAAGTGAGATATTAGAGAAAAAAAAAAAAAGAAAAAAAAAAGACAGAAATAGAAAAATAGAGATCGTCTGAATTTTCCGATTCGAGTCTTTTCGAATTTCGATCGTAGGAACCTCTGATACTTTCGTAACGAGATTCGGGTATCGTTTTGTTCGTCGTTTCTCTAAAAACTGATTGCTATTGGTCGATTTAAAAAAAAAAAAAAAATTCGATAAATATGAAACACAGTTTTTGTCGTAGTCTTACAGTTATTGATTATTGCCATCACTGTTATTATCGGTCCAGTATTTAATAAGTATTACCAATCGACGAAGTAGGAGCTGATAAAATCTGTTTGTAAATTCCTGACGGTATTACACTTTGTCAACATCGATTTAGCATTCATAGGTACGTAAGAACAAAAATAATAGGTACTTCAGTTGAACGGAAACATATTGAATGGTGCTTATAATCGTCCTTTTGTTTTTTTTTTTTTTTATCTTAATCCCTTCCAATTCGTTTGTGAATCTGTTGATGTTTAATCAGATGTGCCTTTTGCCTGAAAGCTTTACCACAAACATCGCACCTGAATGGTTTTTCTCCCGTGTGCGTCCTTAGGTGTACCTTGATATTACTCTTGTTGAGGAAGCCACGATTACAAATCGAACACCTGTGTACGGGTTTTTCTTTGCCACCGATCAAGCCCGATTCCGAGCCGTAAGTCAACGCCCCCGCGCTCGAAGCTAGATTCTTCTTCGAAGTATTTTGAGAACCCGGTCCAGGTCGTGACCTCTTTCGTGGATGTGACGGTGCCGCGAAAGAGGAATGGAGGAGGTCAGGACTACAGGACGTTGAAACTCTCCCGGGTGGACTGACGGGCGGAAATGGACTCGTTGACGAAGGTGTCTCGCCGCAAGATGCAGGATTTCCAGATTGTAACCTGGCATGAAGAAGCGGCGAGTACGCTAGCAAGGTCTGAAGGGTCTGATTTTGTGGTTGAATTTGCGTCGTAGCAGCGGTTGATGCGAAAATTTGCGCACAACCGTCTTGAACCTGCGGCTTCACCTGCGGTGTAGGGCAAATCCAATCTGTGATGTCGATCCAATCTTTGGAAATATCAGTTATGGGCTGTTCCTCGCTCCTTGATTGAGACTGGGCTTGGTTCTGATTCTGGGTCTGAGTCTGGGTTTGAGTTTGGGTCTGGGAAGGAGGAACTTGTTCGCCGTTCTCCCCTTCATCAGGTACTGTTGTCGTGTCCGCTATCGCTGATCCAATAATCTCCGCTATGTCATCGATATCGTATTCCACTTGTTGCGACGACTGGGATAATTGTTGCTGATGCTGCTGCTGTTGTTGTTGTTGTTGTTGTTGTTGTTGTTGTTGTTGTTGTTGTTGTTGTTGTTGTTGTTGCTGTTGCTGTTGTTGCTGTTGTCGCACTTGCTGCTGCTGCTGCTGTTGATGTTGGTGTTGAAGTTGTTGCTGTTGTTGCTGCTGCTGTTGTTGCTGTTGATGATGATGTTGATGATGGTGTTGATGTTGGTGTTGTTGATGATGCTGTTGCGATTGTGATTGTTGATGTTGCGATTGTTGGTGCTGCTGTTGTTGTTGTTTCTGAGTGGCTTGAGGGCAAGGTGTACTGGAGGAAACAACGGATGACTCGTAATACTCTTGATTGGAGGAAGGTGTCGGTGACGAAGAAGGTAAAGACGACCTTTGACCCGACGAGGCGATCGTGTGATAATGGTGGCCAGATATTCCATTGATACTAAGGTGTCCAGTGTACCCAGTGAACGGTGGTAAAGGTTTGAGTTCTGCCATAGATTGCACGGATGTAACCTCGACCGTCGTTCCCAAAAGTAATGTATCCCAGCTGTCTTGCAGACCAACCGTATTTTGTTTGATATCAGATGATTCGAGATAATCCGAGTCGGTAGCGCCCCACGATGACAGGAGGAGATTATCTACGCCGACCTCTTCGGTTTCCGAACCACCGATGATACCACTTCCCTGACTACTGTGAGGTGGCTCAACGCCGGTCGACGTCAAATGGGGCGGTACCGTTGACGGTCCTGTTTGCGTTTCGTACTTCATATCGAGAACGATATCTCCGGATGGAGAGATAACAGATGACCCACTCTGAATTCTCACTTGTCTCCGAGCGGCGATGATATAAGGCAACGTGTCGACCAGATCCTCGTCTTCTTCGCTTCCCAATGATTCCTGCGAGACTTGTGCCAACGTATATTCAATTTTATCGTGAACCGGATTTTGTACTCGCGATTGTTGATCCTCTTCCAACCTCATGCAAGTTCTCGTTATAAGTTCCTCCTCGTTGTTATCGCCTCTACAAGGCGACGAGGATATACTCGAGGTCGAAAGTAAGGAACTTAGTAAAGACGTGTTTAAATTCGAAGTCGAGAAAGTCGAGAGAGAATCCGACGCGGACGACAACGAAGCGTTACTCACTTCCTCCGAACGAACTCGCGAGGATTCGTCCGTTCTTCTCGTCAAGGTATGCGGCGAATAAACGCCGTTCAACGATTCGCCCGTCGTTGAATTAGTCGTCGTGTTGTTGATCGATCCGATTACGTTCCCGTGACTTACCGAAATTTCGCAGTTGGACAAACGATCGGCGCACCCAATCACCGATGTCGGTGCGAGAAGCGCCGCTAGTACCAAGTTACCGTTGTTATTATTTCTAAAGCTGGACGAGGTTTCCGGCGACGAGGAATTAATGCCGTACGCGATGCTCGAACTGCTGGAGCCTACGGCATCGACTCCTCGCCTGTTCTGCGCGTGACCGAGGCCCGAGGTGGAACACACAGAGGACGATGTTGATGCGATACCGTAACTCGAACACGTGTTTCTATTAACTTGATATTGCCGATGATGCAGTTGTTGTTGTTGTTGGTGTTGGTGCTGTTGCTGTTGCTGCTGCTGCTGCTGTTGCTGTTGCTGTTGCTGTTGCTGTTGCTGCTGATGTTGCTGTTGGGATTGATGCTGTTCCTGTTGTTGATAAGATTGATTGTGATATACGTTAGAATTATTCCGGCTTCCCGATGGTATGCAGAACTGAAAGCCGCTAGTGAAATTATCCGCTAGCCCCTCGTCGATCCTCGAGGGACCAGGTGGCGAGGGGAAGAGGGGACCAGAATTCCACCAGGGATCCACTCTACTGCCGGGGGTGCTGCAACCGCCAACGGCACCGCGGGGACCTGTAACACCAAATAAAATTCGATTCGAATGTGATCCCTTTTTTTTTTCTTTTTTTTTTTTATTATCGTAATTCTAATAATTTGAGCGAAATTTTAGTTAAAATTCGAGCGAACTGGCCGTCGAAGAGAAGAAAAGCGAAAAAAATGTCGAGCCAGTGAACGAAACATGTAGCACGCTCTCGTGCTCGGTACCGATGCCGGTGCTCGTACAGTAGCTAGGTTGATAGGTAGGTAGGTAGGTAAGCAACTCTGTGGTAGGTTGACGCTTACACGTACACACGTTCGTTAGGCTGGGTAGGCAGATACCACTTCTCTCGAAAAGAAAGACTTGCTCCCGTTAACTAGGTTAGTGGCACGCTAGCCAGCCACGGCCGAGTACACTCGGCCGACCAAATTGCCGCCTTTAAAAAAAATACATTTTTGCACTGCGTGCCACACGGAAGTTTGATATTAATCGTCGTCAACGTGGGTCGTCGTCGTCGTCGCCGTCTAAGAACGACGACGACGATTGGGTAACATTCGGAGATCGGTAATTTAACTTAAATTTCGATACGCGGCACACGCACATCCGGCTGAGGTGTTCTTTAATCGCCATTTACACGCAATCTTCTTTTAAAAAAGAAGAAAAATAATAATAAGAAGAAGAAGAAGAGCCAGTCCGGTAGAGCAGGTGAACGGATTTCAAATCAAATCGCGAATTGCCGATCGAGTACTCGAAATTTTTCTCTTCCTGTCATGAATAAACTGCGAAAGAGATCTTCCGTCTTTCTTCTTCTTCTTCTTCTTCTTCTTTTTTTTTTTCTTTCTTTGTTTGTTGCGTATTCTTTTTTCAAGCGTTTCGGCGATCTCACTCGATCGACATATCCGCGTGGTCGTACCGGCACGTCATGTGAGAATCATACAAATGTTTCGAGTCCATATTCCCGCTCTCTCTCTCTCTCTCTCTCTCTCTCTCTCTCTCTCTCTCTCTACTCTCCCAGTATTACTCTCTCGGCGTTACTCTCGGACAACAAGTATAAAGCGGCAAATAGGCAGGCAGGAGGAGGAGAACAGTCCGTCCTTGTCGTCGTTTAGAGTCCGTCCTTGTCAGGTGATGGTAGAGGCGGTCGTAGACTCATGCTGGAGGTGCGCGATGTTCAACCAGGAGAGGGAATTGAGGGGAAATCAGGGGAACTCGGACCGGAGAGCGAGAGAGAGAGGGGGAAGGAACTCTCGTCGAGCCGTGACGTGTTCACCGCGTACCGTTATCCAATGGCGTGGATGTCGTTGTTGAAGGAAGAAGCCGAGTTCTCTCGCTGAGTGGGGCAAACGGAACAAATTCGCGAGAGCTTATAGAACGAACGAACGGGTAACCGAAGAGAAGGAGAAAAGGTGCCGCAGTCAGCCGTGGGCCCACTTTTTTGGGCCTACGACAATGTCTCGATGAGCCACTTATCAATGGGATCACCGAGTATCCGTGCCTGCAACGAATTCAGCCGTATCGATTTTGCTTGCTCCTCGGGGGCCCCATCATCGGGGTTTTACAGTTTCAATTCTAATTTTACAACCATATCTCGTTAATATTTTCGACAATTTTGCGATTCCTATTTTTTCTATATCTCTCTTTTTCTTTCTTTAAATATCATTTAATAAATCTGACGAATTCGCGTCCGGGTCGTATGAATACGTAAACGATTGATTGGTTTCTCTCTCTCTCTCTCTCCCTCTTTTTTACAAATAAAATATTTCTAAAAATATTAAATAAAACAAAGTCTCAAATATTTCAGACATAATTAACATAATTATAGAACAAATGAATTGTTAATTAAACGAACGTAGGATCCATGTTCGTAGGAAGCATTTCTCCGGGTTGTTCGCGAGTTCTTCTAACAAATGATCATCTTACTTGGTTGATCCTGTACGAGAGCCGAAACTATACCGGTAGGACATGCAGTGTATTATATAGCGAGGAAGAAATGTGGGTCGAAACACCGTTACGGCTTGGTGCTTGGTTGAAGCCTACGCAAATCGACTAGATTTTGCTCGGGATGCCTTTCCTTTTCATCGCGAAAAATGAAACGTGTCTCCTCGAATGACCTACATAGATCGATCGTTACAATAGATCGTTACAAGACAATGTAAGATAGATAAACGTGTTATCTATGTTAAAATTGACTTTTAAATCGATATCTCAATTTCCCTTAGGTTGATGCTGTCAACCTAAAACTAGAATAGACGGACAATCTTCTTACATAGCGGAATTGAAACACTTGTTTCTTCTACTTCTCTCTCTCTCTCTCGAAGTTATAAGCTAAAACTATATCGCTATATAACAGCGGAGGAATTCAAAAGTAGGTCGAAAAACCGTTACGGAGTCCACCAGACGAAAAGGAGATCCACGCAAAACCAGTTGGATTTTGCTAGATGCGCATACACGAACGCATCATCAGCGGGGGCTTTCCTTTTCGTTACGAAAAATGGCGCGCGTGCGGATCGCGGTTCCCCGCTGCGACCTACATAAACTAAAACCGAAGAATAGGAACCTCCGTCGTAGCTGACGTTTCGTATTTACAAGTAAACAAAAAACTCGAATCGATAGATCGATAATAAGTATATTTCTAAATGATATAAGCAAAACTTATAAAATTTCATGGATCATTAGTGGAATGCAATTAAATTACAGTTAGACGTTAAATACCTATCTAACATAACCCGTTGACTTTCGCGTTTATTCATTTTCAGATAGTTGTTGTTTTAAAAATGAGGGTATTATCTTTTATCTTTTATTGTAGCGGTATATTTCGACGAGCTCGAATATTTCGAGACTTCATTTTAAGCGGAAACATCTTTTTCACTCATATGTGGGCATGGTATACGCGTATTATCGTTCAAAATAAAGTACATTTTGTAGAAGATCGATCAAATTTTGTTTTATTAGACTGCTGCTATAAGAGAAATCAATTTAACGAGAAAGATATTTTATATATTTTTGGATATCAATTCATTAACCCGAATATAGAATATTAAACGTTCAACGATATAATAATAATAATAATAGTAACGAATAACAAACGAGTTCCTGTTGAAACGAAGAAATACTGCTGCTGCTCCGGTATTCGTTCCAATCGTCGTCATCAAAATGCAGAGCGGTTAACGCGTATGATGTACGCGATTCACAGGAGAGACCTGGTACCGCTCTACCCGTGGAGAAAGTGCGTCAGCCATTAAGGTAAAGGTTAAAGAAGATGAGGGCAAGGTGGAGGTAAAAGTCTCTTTCTTCAAATTGCTAATACGACGTATAATATACCTAATCCAAGATTTTTATAGATATTATAAACGTATGGCTTCCATATCGTTTCATTCATATGGAATAAATTATAATAGTTAATGAAACAAAATAACTATCTAAAAATATATTCGATTATAACCAAAACTAAATTTCGTCGTCTACTTAAAAAAAAGAAAAAAAAACAATTATCATTAATCACATATTATTTACAAGGATTTAAAATTCATTAGCATTGTAAATATAAAATAACTTCAGATGGCAATTATTTCGTTTTTGAATAAACATTAATATTTATATATATATAAAATTCTATAAATTCATTTCTGTCTCAAATATTATATCATAATATTAAACGATAATTCTCATATAAAGTAGATATGTACAATTCAAATATTTTCTTTTCGTTCGTTACAATTATTTTTTCAACAAAATTCCTGAACATTGATATATACATCCTACCACCCATCACCACCATCCCTTTTTGCATGATTTTACCGTAATTTCACTGACAAACAAACAAACAAAAAAAAAGAAACAAAAGAAAAAAAATAAGAAAAAAAGATCCGACCGATAATGGGCATCATTCGAAATCTAATACAAAAGTCATTCTCTAAAAACGCATAAAACACATTTGGATCAAATAATATATACTATCTATGTAAATATATACATTTACATATAGATATATTCATCAAATACACCCTCCCACGAGATTTTTCGTTTCGATATTTCTTTCGATCGAGGAAGAGAGACGAAGAAGAAGAAGAACAAGAACAAGAACAAGAAGAAGAAGAAGAAAAAGAAGAAGAAGGCGACCGTGGACGGCCATGGACGAGGTTCGCGGTATGTATAGACACGCTTGCGGAACTGACGAGTCGGAAGCCCCCCACCTCCCGCCCCCCTACTACATTGGAATACCGGTTAATGTGGTATACTGACCTACTCTTAGAACACGACGGTACCATTGGAAATACCCCACCATTACTGTTGTTCTTCCATCTCTCTTTCTTTCCCTCTCTCTCTAACACATACACACAACACACGCGCGTTTCTTCTCTTCCTCTTTCCTCTCTCTTTCCTACTCTATCATGCATTCCCTTTCTCTTCCCCCCCTTCGTCATCATTTATCACTCTGTCTCTCTCTCTCCTCCTCCTCCTCCTTCCCCCCCCTTATGACCATCCACCTCTTTCTCTCTCTCTCTCTCTCTCTCTGTTTCTTTCTCTTTTTCTCACTCACTCTTTCTCGAGAGTGCTCGGTATTCGTACTTTGTTGGATGCAAAAAAGGGGTACTGTACTCGTACACCTCTCCTTATAGCTCTCACTCTTTTCTCCTACATCTACCTTTCTTTTTTCCACCTAAGACGTTCCTTCTCCCCCCGCCTCCTCCTCCTCCTCCTCCTCCTCCTCCAGATATTTTTTTCCCCTCATTATTTCTCTCTCTATCTATATTTTTTTTCTTAACTCCCTCTCCCCTCTATCTTGCTTTCTTCTCCACCTGATTACTACTTGCGTATGAGTAAAAGGGAACAGCAGTAGCAGTAGCAGTAGCAATAGCAGTAGTTGCAATTAATGTTTAACTTCGATAGACGGTTAAGAAGCAATCTGAATTCTTCCGAAGTCGAACTCGAAAGAATTCGAGTATGCGTACTATGGTAAGTAAAGTAAAGTAAAGTAAAGTAAAGTAAAGTAAAGTAAGAAGTAAGTATGCGAGAAAAGGAGCAGGATCGTGGCACTGGCACGAATCGATAATGAATCCAACGTGTCGAAGAGCAACGAACCGCCTTGCAATAAGTCAACGAGCTCCGAGCCAACACGTCGACTTGTTTCTCCTCGTCCCACCCCCTCTACTCCCCCCGTGGACCCCCTCCTACTCTTTTTTCCCCTAAGGAAGTCGATCCGGAGAAATTTCACCGCGAAGTCTTAACAGCCTCCCAAGTCTTCTTTCTTTCTTTTCAAGTCTTCGTCGTTCATCGTATTTTCTATACACACACACACACACACATACACACACACAGAGAGTCAGTGTTCACTATGTCTTATTTCTTACCTATCTCGCGGTTGCTGTCTATCTTGAGAATTCCGAATACTTAATATCCTCCCCACCCCACTCCACCCAACCCCACCCCACCCTCTGTGCATGTTAGCTTATAAATGTCAAAGAAGCACCATTGGTTGGAAGACTTATAGATACGAGGATAGTATAGATACGTTCTGGGTCGACGACACCGTCCCTATCCAGCCACGTTACTTTCTGCGAATATACGCGATGGATGGGATCGGAAATGGGTCGGTGTTTTACACAGGTGGAAGCACGAGAACGATTTCACGTACTCAAACTCGTTGTGTTTGATATTTCAACGCAACATAACTCTCTCTCTCTCTCTCTCTCTCTCTCTCTCTCTCTCTCTCTCTCTCTCTCGTTTTTGATCTATTCTTTCTTTTTGTATTGTATTCAATAATTGTTAAATATAATATTTCCCTACGATTATTTTGATCTCTCTGTTTCTTTATTTATTTATTTCCTATTTCTTTTTCTACATTCTAAAGTATTACACATTATTTTCTTCAATTCTGTGTAATAGTATTCAAAGATTATTGAAGAATTTTTCCGAACAAGCTATACTAAGGTTATTTTAAAAGTAAGTTTTAGGCAATGGAATTAAAATTTAGTGATACGAAATTTTTGTGAATAATAGTTACTTTTATCACCTTGGACTTTTACAATTTTTTGTTTGTTTCTTTGAATTTTAAGGCCATAAAAACGAAGGTAAATAATCTCAAAGGTTCCTAAGGGATTCATCTATTCAATTTATGCAAATGAGATTAAATTATAGTATCCGTTATTCACCTTTTCGACTTTACTCCGTCGGGACCTAGTAACTAATCGAGAACGGTTCATTCAAACGATCAAAATATTTGAACAATAATCCCGTTGAGCTTTTATTCCTTGTTTAGGTATTAAAGTTAAGGCCATTCTTTTGTTCGAATTTTATTGTACCTACCTTTTTCCTTTTTCTTTTTTTCTTTCTTTCGTTTTGACAGTTTTAAAATAATGCCAGAATTTAAAGTTATTATTTATCCACGAGAATAAGAGATCAAACGAGAAATTATGTTTATTTCTTTGAAGAAGAGTAATGTTAAAAACAACGAGAGAAAATAAAAATCGTTTTATTTAATTTTGTAGTTAAATTCTCATCACGCGGACATGAGTCTAGATACATCGGTTTCTAAAGTTCTTCGACTTCTTACTAGGTCGATTCGAATAGCACTCTCTAAAATCCTTTCCTCTTGTTCTTTAGACGTTATTTATATATATATATATAAAAATCATGATTATCGTATAATATTTCTTTACAACGGAAAAAAAAGCTTAAACTAAACAAATTCGTTATTTCATAAAAATATATAAATCTCGTAAGCGTCGGGACCCCACAACGATACGAATCCTAATCCACGTTAAAGAAAAAGTAAAGAAAATGTAAAAAGTAAAGAAAAATAAATGATTACTTACATATGAGCAACGTGGTATCCAGAGTGAAATTTTTGTTGTCCTCAGGACCTTCTTTTATCAAGCAATACAAACGAAAAAAAAGATTAATGCACTTGTGCGACGAATTCGTCAATTCGTTGTCTTCTCTTCTTTTTTAACTTTTCGTTTTTCTCTTTATAATAATTGTCTTTTTCGTTATTCACAGAATTGTCTTAACGATAAATAATTGTTCGTGCAATGTTTACCACATGGGATTCCGCGCACGAGACCGGTGTAACAAACAAAAATAAAAAAAATGTCAGATGAACCTCGACGCGCAAAAATGCAACGAGTTTCCCCCGTAACTTGGATTAATTACAAATACGATTTAAAACAAACAAAATAAATAGCACAATATTCGGGCACTAATTGTACGAGGGATTGGAATCAGGGTCAAGTAAAGGTTGGAAGAATTAATAATCCTCTTGGTTGTGTTGTTTTCGTCGTGTATTATGATCGACCGAGAAACCCGGAAACGTGGGAAAGAGAGGACCACGGAACTTTCACTAAGTTCTTCTAACCAGTTTATCTCATCCGATTTTGTATCCGTTTTCTTCTTCTTCTTCTCTTCTTTCTTCCTCTAGCTTCTTCTTTTCCTCCTCTTTTTGATTTCCTCCTTACCTCTTTCTCAACTTGATCGCGCAACTTGGATCAGGAAGAACTCCTGTGGGATGCAATCTTTGACCTCATCCAACCTCTCCGCCCGTACTTCCTCGATCTTCGTCGATAGTATTCGTTCATCAGCCTCCCTATAGTCCTCATCGGCCGAAGACCTTCCACGCACCTTCTTCGATACGTTAAACTCTGCTTTATTTTTTTTTTTTGATAAGGATAATGATCACGATTGATCGTTTAAATTATCGACGCGTGGATAGAAGAGTATATATAAGCGTGTATATCTATACACATATATTTCTCTCTATTCACAAGAAGAACAACAACAAAATCCAACTGTTACACTCGATATTCTTCTTCTTCTTTTTCTTCTTCTTCTTCTTCTTCTTCTTAATCTCGATCTAGCACTGATTGTAAACAACCTTTCTTACTCGAGAATAAGGAAATGAAACTAACGAACAAACAGATATCGTAAGATGCACCCAGATCGACGAATAATTTCAAATATAGAAATAATAACATCGGTTATTTCGTCTCGATCGATCGTATTCCTGTTTCATAGATTCACAAACTGTGTAACACGGATCTCGTCGTTCCGATTGTCAAACACTTTCATTCAAAAATTTCTTATGCGTGAGCGCGACGAGAAATAATTTAAAAAAAAAAAACCAAAGAAATCGATAAAAATAGTGACACAGAAATGAAGAACACTATTGCATTACTGGGAAAATAAGAAAATATTTCTACGCATATATGTGTATGCAAACGTAATATAGATATAAGTCAATAGTAATGACAGAGAGAAAGAGGAAGAGAGCTAGATGTAACAGCCTCACTGGACAAGATGTAACTTATTACTAAAAGTAGACGAGGCAGAAACGTTCTGAATGGGATGTAGGCCCTTACTGCGCGGGCCTCTACTCGTTACCATGCCGCCGGTACCCCTCCCCTTTGCTTTCCCGATAGGCTGCCGTTTTACCACTACCATTCAATCCCCACTCCAGTTCCCATAAAAATCCCCTACTACTCTCTCTACACAAAGTCTACTTTGCGACTCTATTTCCTCCTTCTTTTCTTTCTTCCCTTTCTTCTTCTTCTTCTTATTCTTATTCTTATTCTCCTTTTCTTCTTCTTCTTCTTCTTCTTCTTCTTCTTCTTTTTCTACTTTTTTACTTCTTCCAGCATCTCATAGAGGACCACCTTACATCTTCTTCATTCTCATTTTGGCAAAACTGCTACTATTCATGGTTTTCGATATTAACACTTTAACGACCGCACGTTTACGCAGTCAAACGTCGTCAGGGGCCGAAAAAAAAAAAAAAAAAATAGGCAATAATTACCTATAATCAAAGACGTGAGAATGAAATATGAAGCCAATAGCAGTATCCACAATTGTTTACATTTATAAATTATCACACAAAGAGTGTGTTACTGGCCAAAAAACCTTCGACGGTAGCATCACACACATGTTGTGTGAGCGGTCGTTAAAGTGTTAAAATGAAATATTAATATTATATTATAATCTTATATGAAATTTAAATTTAAAAATGTTTATTCGTTCGATTAGATTTAATTGTAATATATGTAACTGATATAATCCATAATCGATGAATTTATTCTTATGATTACTTTTGTAATGTCTATTAATTCAATTGTATTCAATTGAAATATATATCTAAAGTAACATTTTTCACGGTCGATGAATTTATTATCATTTTATCGGTGTGTACGGATATTCATTTTGTTTTTTCTTTTATCAATTTAGAATAATTAATCGATTTTTCTAATGTTACTAACATTCATTTAAATGTTTATTGCGAATCTTACAATCGTCCCACAAATTTATTAACCATTTTTAAAATATATAAAACAATTGATATATTATTATATATTTATATATTAGTTTTAGAGAAGATTGACCATAAGTTTTTTAATTTATATTCATTTTCTTTGTATTTCGGTAAGAAAGAAAGAAGTCATCCTTTTTCATGTACCTTTTCTCGTTCTTACGCAAGTGACACTAACTCGATAGAAATCACGACAAACACACACGCAAACACGCACGTACGTACGTACGTACGCGAAAACATTATTTATTAATTTGTAACCACGAACTGAGCTCCGATAAATTTCACGCAACTTATTAGATCCGGCACGTTCTTCTAGAAACACTTGTGCAAGATATATCACGAGTATGATCGTAAAAATAATAATTGCAACAATAATTTGATTTAAGTAGCGTAAATATATACATATATATATATATACACCAACAATATTTGTAAAATCGCGTTCTGTCTTGTTTTTGTTTAATAATAATATTAAATCATACATACCAATTTCTTTCTTTCTAGAATATTCATCTTAACATCTTAAGCCCGATTCTTTCTTTACAACGATTTAATCTAATCGATTTTTGTTGTTTCCAAGAAATACACAAATTACTCGCAAAAATTGTTATCCATTCGAACAAAAGTTTCTTTTTATACTATTAATATTTTCCCTTTTTGATATTTTAATATATTATCGACAATTATTATATTATTGATAATATTCGAAATATTAAAACATTTGAAAACGTTTCAAACGTTTATCAATGTAACAAAGTGTCAAATGATAATTGACTTACCATAATGACGACTATGTTAATTCGTTAAATTGCTTTCATTTTTGAAACGGTTAAACGAATGGAAACGATTAAAAGATTCCATGCTTGTAATATCGAAGGAGGCCGTTCGTTCTCATGTGATCCAAAACGCACACAAAGTAAAGGGGATGATGTTCTTACGCTTTCAGCACATACCTCGTCATGGTTCTTTATCGCACACCATTCGGCTTACACTTATGAACGTTAAACACGCCTTACATATTGTTAGTTAGTTGGTAATAAAATTACATTGGATTCTGCATAGACGATTCGTAAAATCCAAATTTTCTAACGTTTTCATCCCCCTTCAGATTTTCTATTATCCGATCTTTTATGCGGACGAGGGAATATGATAAAAAAGAAAAAGATCAAAGAGATTCGAAGGACGATTCTAACCCTTTGAAATTGTTATAGGGTTTTATTTTTTTTTTACATTTAGCATGACGAATTGTATCCAAACTAACCTAGTAAACGAAAAACGGAATGTGGAAATAGTTCGGGAATTAAATAATGGAGGGAAAAAAATAACAGACATACTTATACAATGGAAATAAAGAAGAAGAAGAAGAAGAAGAAGAAGAAGAGAACAAAAATTGTATCAATGGTCTACGAAGAAGCTAGAAAACGACCGATCCCATTGATTCAACAAAAAATGGACCATTATTGTAACCTTTTTTTTTTATTTTTATATTTTTAATTCTGCCGCATTTTTTTCGTGTCTTTTCTTCCATTCTTTTTTTTTCAACTTCTTTTAGCTTCAAAATTAAACTTTTAATCCCGTTGAAGAAGCCGAACACACCCCGTACGTCCCGTTCTATCGGTGCAATTGGTCACGCCTTTAACTGTGGTACAACTTTACTTTTTTCTCTCTTTTCTTCTTTTTCTTGTATTTTTTTTTTCCTCTAGCTCTTCTCTGTGCTTTTGTGCGTGTCCTTTCGTATTTTTTTCTCTCTCTTTGTTACTTTTCTTTTCTTCCTTATTTTTTTCGTTCTTTTCTTATTTATTTACTTTTGTAACCCGGAAAAAAAAAATTACTAGAATCTGAGAAATAAAATATACAATACACATCCCGATGGTCTGTCCTATTTTCTCTCTCTCTCTCTCTCTCTCTCTCTCTCTCTTTTCGTTACTGTATTTTTCGTAATACCAAGAAAACTTTTTCTTTTATTTATCCGAACGTTTAATCTAATCAATTGAAAACATATATCGTAATATAGTGATAACAGATTAAACACGTGTCCCAACTAAAAACGACGATGATGAATTCGGACTGCGGAACGGCAGCCCCACTTCTGCGCAACTAGTCGGTTACACTTTCGTTGTTGCGACTAGTGGTACCATTCGCCAACAATCTTGCACCTTAGTCGAAGAATCTTACAATAAATAGAAATAAATTATTTTGTTCTTTTTAATTAAAGCAATTTTTAATTCAAATCTTGAAACCTTGTAATAAATATACTACAAAAAAAAAGTTTCTAACTTATCGTACAGAATTAATGAGATATTAAAATATTAAGAATAATACTATATATTTTATTATTATTTCAAAAAGTTAGAAACTGAAGTACTAAAGAGGAATGATAGTTTGAAAAGTAATTTAATTGAAGAAGCATTATTTCTTGATTCAAACCTTGAAACCTTGTAACAAATATACTACAAAAAAAAGATTTCTAACTTATGGTACAGAATTAATAAGATATTAAAATATTAAGAATAATACTATATATTTTATTATTATTCCAAAAAGTTAGAAACTGAAATACTAAAGAGGAATGATAGTTTGAAAATCTAAGACAAAGTCCGCCTATTCTAAACTTTGAGGAAACGTTGTATTACAATCACGAATCTTCTGCTCGACATATGTTTCTATTTATATTAACACAATGGCATTCAAAGATCCAACTTATTATAAGATTTCGTCTCCTTATTTGAAAACTTCCACCCCGTAGATTTTACACGTTTCAATTTTTAACATAGAGATATAAAATTGTAAGCGTGCCTGAGAAAAATGTATGTTGGAAACGTGACACGTGTACTACAGATGTTAATGTAAATCTTTTCAAAAGACATTAGAATGCATCAACCAACACATGTTTAAAATTTTTCACGATAGATAACTTTGCCTATTTCCTATACATCTTCCATTTCCGGGACGTCCTTTTTTTATTTTCAAAGAAAAAAAATTCGTATATCTTTCTGCGCGCGTTCTCATAATAAAAACTTTTGTTTCCTTAAATCACAAGAGATTTAAGATAATCACGTAACAGACTTAACACGTTTGTCGGTCGATCGGTTAACAAGGACTACGTTGAAGGATCTTAAAAGAACAATATGATGACAACACGTGTCACAGGATTTTGTCCTTCGTGAAATGCATCAGTAGTGTCGTGCGATTTCAATAAATCAGGCCAATGTAAGCGTAAATTGTTTCGATTGTTACGACTACGAAACGAATAGAATGGAAGAAAGAAATAGATAATATAATAACGTTGAAAAAAGAAAAAATACTACTCTACTCAACGAACGCTCGCCATAAGGAAACAATAATTATTCAAAAGCAAGGAAAGACACGAATCATCGACACTTGGAAATATTTCAAGGTACGAGTAATAAAACACACCTAAGCAAATCGAAGTTATATCGTTCTCGAAGCATTTTGATGTTCTACCGATAGGTATTACCTTGATGGTATTGTACCCATTTGTTTTGCAAAAGGCCCTGTCACTTTTTTTCCCTTCCCCCCCCACTCCTCACCAATGATTTCTCGATCATTGGCCGTCACGATGCACCGTCAAGGCAAGAAAATATCGTTCGAAGTAAAATAAAGCAAAACAAAACAAAAAACTACCTAATTAGCTGGATTACTGTCTTAGCTACAGCGTTCGTGAACTCAATAACTTTTATAATGGCTAAACGAAGGTTTTCGACGATACTCACAACAATATAATATTTATTTTAACATAATATATTCTATCTTTTATCTCAAATCAAAAATATAGGTATCTTGTATTTCATTTTATATAGAAGAATTCATTTCTATATAATTATTACCATTTATATAGTGTCATTTTTTAAAATATTTGTCATTTGTATTTGTTTATTCATTATTTCATATATTAAAATATTTGTCATTTTTAACGCTTGATCATATTATTGTTATTTTTAAGTGAAAAAATATTTTCTCTATAAGTTCACAAAATTATCTACAATAGGTAGGATTAGAATTGAAAGAAAAGTAGTGACCTCAATTAGGAAGATTTAATCAAATCCTCAAAGGGAAAAAACCTTTTCTTCTATTTCCGAATAATTCTAACAATAAGGAAAAAGGATGTATACAATCAAGGTCTTGACGCATTCATTTCTCTTTCACAGCAAGTAGTACGAGTTTAAATATTGAGAGACACACGGTTTCTTAAAGTCGATCCATTCACGCTGAGTTGTCGAAATATTTTGATGTATTTGTCGACTAATACTTTTCCGTGGTATCTATTTTGAAAGATTCTATACTCAATACTAACCAGTTCTGAAAATTTGTATACTTAGGAAAAATATATAAATATTTTATGAATTATGTTTCATAAATTCGGACAAATTTGACACTAGTTATATACGGTTAATAAAAACATCTTAGAATTCAAATTTGTATAATTAATCTTACAAGATCGATTGATTTTACAAGATCGATTGATTTTACAATTGATCTTAAAGAAAAATAATTACAATATCTTGTGTATGAATTGGAATAAATTTGACATGAATCTACCTATGTTCAAAAATCAGAAAAAATATTACGGCTGTATTAGTCTTTTTTCTTTTTTCTTTTTAAATAACATGTCTTCTCGAAAATTTATTATATACACAATATCTCTCATGTTTAACAATAAGAAAAAGAATTTTATTCTCTTGTCCTCTAAAATTGGAAGCTTGACTGAAAGGGAGCCAAATATTTCCCATAGTTTAATAGGTGTAACCGCTATACCTCTGTCTCCCGTTTCCTATTTTTACCTGGTCAAACGATTCCGTTGATTTTCATTCAAAGAATAGTACGGTAGTCTTTGTAAAATGCTTTAAAAAAAAAAAAGGTATATCTTCCGATTCTTTTTCTTTCCGTTTACTTCTTGAATGGAATTTTCTCTTATAGACAAATATTCGAGAGGATTGAAAAATAAAATGTTCCTATATACGAATCGAATAAAATAGAAAAATATAATACGAAATCGTATCAATGACATTAATTTTAGATTTTTACGATAACGCGATTACTTAAATACAGAAATATCAATTTCTTTGATATATATAAATTTGAAGAATATTTTTAAATTGTTTATGGATTACACCAAAGGACCTTCGAGTGAGTTTTTCCATAACTTTTGATGACTTTTAGGAGACTCTACTTTATTCGTGTGTTGAAATCAGAAATAAAAGAAAAGATACCTCCGAGTGTTTACCTCCGACTCTTTTGTCAAACTATACAGAATAAAATAGGCTTTAGAAAAAATCTTTTCAACAAAGAATAAAATTCCTTTACGTTCCCAAAACACAGAATACAAAATGCACAAAAGTCCAAAGTCCTCCAAATTATTATATCCAACACTTTCTCCGTTCAAGGACTATCGTCTAATTAACGGTATTTTTTCAACGGTAAAGATAAAATGTTTGAATAAAACAAGAAAGCAACAAAAATCCAACATTGTAATTATTTGAACTATAATATAAAACAAATATAACAATGGAGATTTTTTCGTACGACATCGGTCGATTATCGAAAGGCAGTTAATAGGAAAAAAAAAACAAAAAATAAAGGAAAGGAGAAAGAAAGAAAGGGAAAGAAAAAGAAAAAGAAAAAGAAAAGGAAAGAAAAAAATGTCGACGGGTCATTAGTAGTAGCCAAGAAGAAGCAAGTTCGATCGGCCTTGGCAAGGACTCAGCAAGCTCGTGTTCTCCTATTAAGAAGCAGCTCGATGTATATATATAAAAGTATATCATCACATATATATATACCTACTTACATATCTATATACTTGGTTCGTACGTGTTACATTTGACGAAGCGTGGAGTGAAAACGTCGATGTTAGGCATTCGACCAATCACGAGGCTTACCCTGCCGGCATGTGTACCTCGTCTCGAAGTGTCACGCACACGTGCTCGTGTGATACGTGCGAGTATACAGGTGAGCTTCTTACCTAACCCCACCAATGTTCGAATGGCCAAGTGGCGAGTGGGAGGAGAGGGATGGTGGGGGTAGTTGGGTTGTTCGCTTACACACATGGACATCAACCTAACGCGGATGTTGCACGATAAACTTACGAGGAAATTTACTCGCGTTGCCGTTACACACGGGTTCCATATTATACCTTGTTAGAATTGCCGTGATCATTCCCGACACGAAGGCGATGACGAAGATGACGAGGAAGAACGGGGAAGAACAAAATTGGACGAGGTCGTTACATAAATATAATCTATGCGTATTAACAAAAGACAAGTTTTTCATTTTATTTATTTATTTGCTTTTTTTTTTCCTAATCGTCATCGTTAAGTGTTGGTTGCATCAGGGGTTATTAAGGTTCATTTTAAGCACCGATGTTTATCGAATGAGATAAGGTAATACTTCAATCGTTCAATGAATCATTCAATAGATAATGTTTAAGAAATGACACACTTACATACGTTATTTAGGACTAATTCAAATATTTTAGTTGTAATAAAAATAATGATCTATCATAAATATGTTGTTTGTATTGATTTAACTATGATTCAAACAACAATGAATTTATCTTTATTTATTTTATCTCTCTTTTCTTCCCTGCAGCGATAAACAAAGATAAGGGAAAAATATTTTATTCGTTAATAGGTTTGCGTTATGACCATTAGACCCGCATTCCTTTACTGATATTATATTTCTATAAGTTAACTATACTTAATAAAAATGAGCTATTAATTGAACATTTCTTTTATATTCCTCTGGGCAATTGTTACACAATCTACGTCGTTAGACAATATAATAAGTTTTACAAAAAGCGAATACTTTTACATAACGTTCATTAATGATCATGCAACTGTAAATATTCGAGTTCTAATTGAACGATGTTACATCTTTTGGCGTTGACTTCAGATGTAATTTGAATTCCTCTTACAGTTAAAATATCAATATAATATACATACATAGATACACACACGGATCTTACATTAGCGTTGAGGAAGTCACGCAACGGTCAAGAGTCTGAGACCCCAAAAAAATGAGGACATTCTGAAAAGTGTGTAAGACATCGAGGGAGAGGGAGTGGAGGAGCTCGGAGACCTCCAAATATCGTTGGTAGTTCCGGATTTCGGTAGGCGGCGAAACGGTCAAAAGAAAAGGAACAAAAAGGAAGAACAAAGAAAAAAAAATGAAAGAAAAAGGAAGAGAAGGGCCGAAAAACGAAGAACGAACACCTTCGAGCATGCTCGTGCTCAATACCAATTTTTCTTTAAACGTATAACTAACGTAAATAAATGTTCGTACGATTATTAGCCCTGTCTGAGTCATTGGAAAAATAATAGCTCGTTTGTTTGTTCGTTCATTCGTAGATACAAAGATAACTCGTATGAAGGAGGATTATTATACAGAAAAAATAATCAAATTGAGAACGCATTTTTTGCAACAATTTTTTTTTTTCTTATAAAACGTCAATGGATGACCTCCATAATTCTACAGCGTCGGAGATAATCGTATCGTGTATATCGAGTTTAAACTAAACACCCAGACAACGATGATAATCATCATCGATTAAAATAACGCACAGATGGTGAATCGACAATCGCCATTGCTCTCTGAACGAACGATTAACGCGGCCAAGTTTTTACTCTTGGTAATAGTCCGGTTAAACAATTAGAGCAAGAAGGGTTTTCGTCTTCGGTAATGGGATAAAGAAATTCGTTACAAGATAGGTTAACGTAGGAAACCAAAAGTTGGTCGTCTTACATTAGCACGTGATAATGACGAAGATAACGACGAAAACGATTTCGTTAGCGTCGCACGTATTATTATGATTGCCTTTCTTTTTCTCGATCTTGATTTTCTTACGTTCGTTTTCTTAGTTTCGTCTTGGATTTTCGCTTCAAAATAAAAAGTCTACGAGTTTTCTTTCTCTCTCTCTCTCTCTCTCTCTCTCTCTCTTTCTTTCTTTCTTTCTTTCTTTCAGCTCCTCCTACTCTTCTTTTTCTTTCGCTTCCTTCTTCTAATCGAGCAGCAGGAACGCCGTCACTCTTCTAGTTTTGTCCTGTTTACCAAGTAGGCCAATCGAGATGGAGAGTAAACGTGGATCGGGGCTGCGCAGTTATGGGGAGACGTTTTATTTTTACACGCGTGCTCGGGCGTATATACGAGCATCGAATGAGTGCGCGCGCGCACATATATTTACACATTTATACTTTTGTATCTCTCTGTGTGTGTGTGTGTGTGTGTGTACAAGCTTCTTGTGGTTAACTACCAACAGACTTTGTTTCGTTGTTCGTCGTCGTATAAGACCACGTATATACAAACGATGATAAACACGCTAACGCGAAACGGAGCATAAAACTGAATACATTGTTATATTCTCTTGTCGTTTCTATTACGGACTATTACACTTGCCAAATGCTAAATGTTACATTTCTTTTTAAAAGAATTAACTATTAAAAGATCGATTAAATGATAATATAATATACGTACTATCTCTTATTTATTAAAATTGCCGTAAAACACATTCATGATTTATATGGACCACTCGTTTAAATCTCTTTCTAATCTTTATTAAGAGACCTCAATGCCGGAGACCTCGACGCCTGCATAAGCAAGACTTCTACAATGAATACTTACGCAAAAAGGAACAAAAAAAGATCGCAGAAAAATTGATACCCGGTGACTTCGACGCCTGCACAAGCAAAACTTCTACGACGACAACTATTTATTATCGCAAAACATATAATAATAATAATAATAATAATAACAATAATAATAATAATAATAATAATAATAATAATAATAATAATAATAATAAAAATATCATATAGGAAAAATTGATTTCGTAAGAAAATTGCTAATAACTATTATCATCCATTCTCCTCGTAGCATACTTATTACTTACTTTTACATGAAACATCGTTTGGGGTTACAATCGAGTAACTCAATAACATAAAAATCATTTCCGCGTAACCGAGGTGTTGGAAAGTAATCGGACCGCTATAAGCTTGTGGGCCCATTTCTTCCTCATAGAAATTGTCCTTAATAACTCGGGATTATTTCTACGGTGGTTTTAATATACAACTTAGGAACGACTATTAATGACCTTGAACCCATAAAACCCATAGAAATGAAATATATAATTACATTAGTCCGTCTTATAATAATTATCTCGCTAGATAGATAATTACAAGTTAGATATACCTATACTTACGTTTAGTAAGTATTATTTACTTTCTTCTTAGCTATTCTTTTAACGCGTCAATTTATTTCACGATTAATTCTACAAAAAAAGAATACACGCAAAAATGTTTTACTAATTCATCTATTCGAGTCCAACATATTATCAAAGGTGAGCCAATTATTGTGTTAAAACTCTACTTTGAAATTGCACAATGGGATTAACATATAACACAGAGAAGTATTATAAATTATATTATATTAATAAAAAAAAAAAAAAAATAGAAAGGGAAAAAATACAAATGAAAATTAGCCTCGCGAGAAAAGTTAGGTGTATTTTATCCCCCGTGAGGTATCTAAGCGAACCGTTAGTTCGAAGAAGCTGAAGTAATCGGATCGCAGGGTTCTCACGAATACTGGGGGACTATATTCTTCATGATCGATAGCGCATATGAGAAGATAGACGAGCCTCTTCTACAAGGAATGATCATACGGATTTAAAGAATTGAGATAACGACGACAACGACGATGATGACGACGACGACGACGACGAGGAGGAGGAGGAGGAGGAGGAGGAGGAGGAACGATACAACACACACATAAGTACATATATAGTAACATAGTATAACATAGGTAAGTGTGTTTGTAGGTCAGTGGCACAGAAAAGTTGCCGGCCACCGCCGCCACCGCCATTGCCCATCACCATCCCGCAACTGCTTGGTAGTACCACCACAATGACTCGTCGTAAGCAAAGTTATGTTGTTGGCTGGCAGAATTGTATATATATCTACCTTCTATATCTATCAACCAACCTATACCTGTACCTATATACATTTTACTATCTATCAACAAACGAACGAACGAACCAACCAACCAACCAACCAACCTCCTCTTCTGCGTCATACGGAACATAAAGTGCCATTGTTCTTGAACTTGTACGCCGTCTACGTACGCGATCTAACACACGCGATACGAGGACCCCACGTTGCCATTTGAACCGAGTTTCTCCATGATATCGTATCTCTCCTTGTTTTCTTTTTTAACGTCTTTTTAACAAACCATCAAACAAACGTATATCATCGTTATATTCTATATATCTTATTATTGTGATATTTATATAAATTTGTATAATATTTATATATATATTATATTTATTATATTTTATTATTATTCATTATTTTATATTTATTATATTTATTGAAGTTATACTTCTTTTATATTATATTTTTATTATATTTTTATTATATTTGTATAATATTTATATAAATGTGAGAACAACAACAAAAATAATGAAAGAAGCGAATGTTAACAAATGTTCTAATGCCTATTAGTCCGAGTCCTATCTGACACGATTACAGGTTTATAAGTGTTAGATTATTCGGATAAAAGTAAAATCATATTTTTAAGTAGATTCCCAAGAGTATCTTTAAATTCATAATAAACATATTAGTTTAAGTACCAATATAGAATTGCTGTAAATATTGATAGTTCAAATGTTAACTATTATATACTTTAACGATCAATATTTAACTATACTATCACTGGCACACGCTTCCTATTATGTACTTAATAATAGTGATTTATTACTATTTCTATAGAACAGTAATAAATATCTAGGTTTAGCTTGTGTTAAATTTTCGGACAACCTTCCGCAATATTGTTAAAATTCTTACTTGTTGTACTTGTTAAAATTCGTTTCTCAAGAATCGATAAATTACAATGGTTGAAAGTCATAAAGGATCGTAATAAAGAAACGGTGGTTCTTTTTCCTCCCATAGTTGAGTTTTGTCGTCGTAGTCGTCGTCGTTTTATATAACGCAGTCGATCCTGCTGCTGCTGCTGCTGCTAATCCATATTACGCCACTTCGTGTTAACGTGAAAACCGAAGAGTTACTTATTTATCTCGCCACATAGATAACTCCTTCAAACGAATAATGCTCACCCATTGGTAGTAGTGCATATACTTTTTTTTTCTTTTTTTGCGCGCGAAAACAAAACAAAACAAAACAAAATAAAATAAAACGGCGAAGGTAAGGCCGCGTTGATCGACGATCTTATCTCGATCGAACGTTCTTTCAAGAGTTCCTTGCACCTGTGCACGCTATTGCAACATAATATAACAATTATACTGCAACCGATGGCGTTACGTTCTGCAAGCACCGTGCAAAAATAAACGATACCATTGAAAAACATTCGACAAACCGTACTAATCCAGCTTGCTCAATCATATTGATTCCCCCCTCCCCTTCGCCCCCCCCCCCAACTAGCACGATCATTTTTATCGCGGTCTATTTTAAAATAAATACAAATCATTTTGTAAAAAGCCATTTGTATCGGATATAAGAATTTGTTCCCTACTTAAAAACACGTTATCTAAGCAATTAATAGCTCATAATAAAGTATTAAACGATTTTTAAATTAGTTTCGACATTAGATAAAAGTATTTTTTGTTATCTCCTAAACGCGTATATTTAATATCAATTATCTTTAATTATTCAACGTAAGACTCATTTTTTTTACGATATGATCGAGACAAAGATAAATATTTTTACGCTCACCTATCCATCTATATCTTATATACATTTTTCTAACATGCATTTACATCGCATATAATTATATCAAATTAAATTATTACTATACATAAATACTTATATATATATATATATATGTATCTATAAATGAATCATAACGTAAAAGTATATCTTATGTTTAGATTGCTATTAGATATAATTTGTAATCGCCGCAAATGACGAAGAACAATCTCGGATAGGTATGACAATAATATTATAATCGTCGCAAATTCTAATTCAATAATATAATAAGAAAACGCGAGGAAGGAGGAGGAGGAGGAAAAGGAGGAAGAGGAAATTTTGTTTAACAGGCTGCACCACGATTCTACAGTTAAACGTTATTCTAACGGTCGTGCTTTGAATTTTGGACGACCGAAAAAGCTTACTGGATACGCGCGTAATACATATATACATGGGACCCGTTTACTTGGGACCTACACCTTGACATTCGACCGACGAACGGAGAAAATCGTGTCAAACGCACCGCACTCGTGACTTCCTCGACCTAAATTTTAATTCACACGCGGCGGTGCTATTAAAGGATAGACCAACGGAGACAAGAATACCTGTCGAAGGATCTACATTCTTTCTCTCTTTTTTTCTTTTCTCTATTTTCCTTTTTTTCTTCTTCTTTTTTATATCTTTCTCTTCCTTCTCTACGCTCACTTTTAACGCGACTAACGTTTACGGTGAAACGTCAGATTTTTGTTGACAAATTTCATCACTTTTTCCGTCATTCTAATCCCGTCGTGTTTGCTAGTCATGCTTCAAATACATTTGTTTCTATTCATTTCGTATAATTTTGTGCAAAATTATTATATAAAAAAAAAAAAAATAGATAATTGACAATATCTCGCTTATATTAATATTCGTAAAATTATCTTCCTAATTTTGTAAATCTTATGTAAATAATTTGGAATTCAATTCAATATACCACCGTTTATATCCTTTAAACGATTAATTTTCAAGTATATTCGTTTTAACAATATCTTATCATATTAATTGATTTTTCAGACGAAAGTAAACATTTCGATAATAAAAATCTAAGAAAGTTGCAAGAGAAATTTATTCGTATACCACGAAATAATATTACAATTTAAAAGGAAGAGTTTTGATAACCGTAAAGAAACTCACGATAAACTGCATAAAAGTTTAACGATAGAACACACGGAAGAAATAAAACTTCTCTTCTTTTTTTTATTCGAAACGAATTTATATTATACATTTACGAGTTAATTAAAAAATTTATTTACATTGCGTATATATGTAATAATTTATCTAGATTACAACGAAAAAAAAAGGGAAGGGGTATTTCGTCGAATCAAATCTAAGGGGGTTGAAATTAAGATGGGTTTGTATAATTGGATTAAAAAGCGCAAATGACGCGCGAAGAACGATGTCGCGATTTCGCGTGATCTCTTTTTTTTCCTGTTTCTTATATTCTTTTTTTTATTTTTTTTTTTTTATTTTTTTTTTATTTATTCCATTCCATGTTCGCCAAAGAAAAAGATAGCGTGGCCAGTGGTGTGTGCCGAGGCATAACATACTGCAGCCACCAGTGGCATTACCACTTCGTTACGCTCCTGTATTTTTCCGAAACTTTATATTCCTACGTTGCGTTGCTCCGTTGTGTTTCGTTGCGAAGAAGGCCGCGAACCGTGGCAAAAATTAATGATAACGCGCGGACGTATAGCACCAACCGTAATTAATAACACTACAAATAATATCTAACAAATAAAGTGTTAGTTACGTGTGTTGAAATTCAGGAAGATAAATATAAATGTATATATATACGTAAAATGGTAAGTAAATGTGGTGTTTACGTGTGTGTATATATATACAGGGAGTGAATTAAGATTTTCACAAGGGTGGAAAAACTGATTAAAAGGATGTTATTTCCATTCTAACGAAATAAATCGTAAAAACTTGAATTCTCGAGAATTTTTTTCTACCTACGTTGGTAGGTACCAATTTTTTGAAGAGGGATAACGTATCCTTCCTGTTGCGTCACTATCAATAGGACCCGTAGAGAATCGAAGGTATTTTGAAGAATTCTTTGTCATGTAACTTTAACATTCTTCAACCTGTCCCTAGTAAATAAACATCTATGGTATAAAAGGAACGATTGTAAGTGAGCTTCTTAAATAAAGAGAGAGACAAATAAATTATATACGGAAGTAAAATTTTGACGAATTGCGGTAGAACTATGGTTAAAAAAAGCCGACTGTTTTTTTCTTTACCTCTTGGCTTCTTACTTCGTTTTCAGGTGGTCCTTACCACCTGTTGCTCCGTTTTGGTGTTACAACAATTCAGATTCAGGAAGGATCTCCGTGTCCTCAAAACATTTTTTCTATAGAACCTCTGTCGATCCGACAGGTTTACGTGTTGAACTTGACAAATATATACAAATATTTCACAACCGAATCCAATCGGAAGTGGGCTTTATTGGAAGTTACTTTATGCGCCTAAAAATGTTTTTTATCCTCCCTTGAGTTTTAGGTAGACAACCAAAAAAAAGATTGAGGTGAAAACGAAACTCTTTTCTTCGATATATAGACTTTAAATGTCGTTGAATAGAAGAAAAAAACAAATAACAATTCTCTTTGGAAATAATAGAAAAAAAAGAAATAAAAATTATCTAAAGGTATATCTGTGCAACCAAAACTCTTAACTATTCTTTCAAATAATAGATACAAAATTATATATATATATATATATAAACAAAAAAATCATATAGAGTATAAATATAAGAAAAAAAAAACATAAATTAATAATTAAAAATCGACAAACAATTTAATTAATATGATTGGATCTTTCGATTGTATAATCCAAATGCCTGCAGAAATAACAAACCTCCATACGGTACACATAGATACATACATACATATATATACCCTGAAAGGATTCAGGGCAGTATGCCAGCGCTGTTCGCGGGGTAGGAGAGGATAGGAAGATTACATGTAGAAAGAAGAAGAAGAGAAAGAAGAAGGAAGACACAGAAGCTCTCCTTCTTTGAGTTCCAAGCATCGAAGAGTAAATTCTCCGAGATTCTCCTCTTCGCCTTCCGATACTCTCCTTCTGGCCCGTACGTACCGTAGGCCCGTCACACTCCGTAGACCGGCCTAACCGGCCCGACTATCTAACTATTCGCTTATGTTAGACAGAAAAGAGAAGCCAGTCCTCTTCACTTTTACCGCGAAACGAGCTGAAAAGCGCGAGTTACTCGTGCCGCGAAACGTTCCTCTTCTCTTATGTTTTTTTGTCTTTCTTCTTCATTTTTCTAACGTTTCTTATTTAGCGTGCCTTCGGCGAATCCACGAGAAGTAAAATACGAGAAATCGTTCTTCGTTTTATATTAACAATACAACTTTTTTTATCGACGATTTAAACTATGCTATGTTATTTACTCTTTTTTTATATACTATATTAAAGATTTTATTTTAATTAAATATTTTTCAGAATAAGTAGGAACTATTTTAAAGATGGCTTCAACAAATTAGGAATGGTGACCAGTCTGTATAACATTATTATATTTATAATGTATATACATAACACGATACGCTAATTAACTGTATTATTAGAGGGTTGCCTCTATTTAACTATAAAATAATAATCATATTCCATAGATATGAATTAATAAAACCCACTACTAATCACTAAATTCTTACCACTTGAAAAATTTTCTTATTTACGGTGATCCCAAAACCCTACCACTACATTCAATTTGATTGTTCGTTGATGATTAATTAAGTTAAATGTATCCCATATAAAAATTGCATAAATTAATGCGATCCCAGTGTGTTTTCGCCGTCCTGGCTGACTCAGGGTACCTTCCTTCGTTGTTTTGCTTTCTCTTTCGGGAATGGCATGCTCTAATTCCTTTGAACGCAAAGCTGTTCGTTCATCGTTCGTTGGATGCGTCCTCCGCCTTTTATTTCTTCATTTCAATTTGCTTGGAGATCATTCCCATTTGAATCGATAGATATCAGATTCAATAAATAAGCGATTATTTTTACGGAATAATTGTACCAATAATAAAATAATTGTGTTCTAATTTTATCTATGAATCGTGCTATTTTTAAAAAAAATGCTGCATTCAACTTCGATTTAAATTAAAATAAAAACTAATAAAACACGTGAAAAAGTTATTATAATATGAAAATAAATGTATTATATTATGTATATGCATAATATATATATTTATATATTACGTTAAATTACGAAGTACAATATGTTAGAAAATATTGTATACAGACATAAATTCCTTAAGTTATAACATACATCTTTTTAAAATCACATTTTACAAAAATAATCTTCATTTTTTTTAAAGCTTCTAGTTTTGCTCAGTTTCATCTTTTTTAACATTCAAATTATAATTATGTGTATGCTACAATAATACAATAAAAAAAAGATATATTATTTTATAAATAATTCAATATGATTGTTTCCTATTCGTTGTTAGAAATATTATGCTTATATAATATAAAATCAATATAAATTGATATATATATATATATATAAAAGGAAATATAAAATATAAAATTACTTTCAGGTACATTGCATACATTTGAATGATCGAATTTAACAAGAGCTAGAAAATGCAATCACAGAATGATCCCTTGTGAAAGATAAAATAATTCACGGATCTTTACACGATTAAATAACAAAGCATGAGATTTTGAACTCCATCTCAAGACCTAAACACCTAAGAATAATATTTCTTGATTTCTTTGAGCAAAGGTGTCTCTGTTAACTCATTTATTTCGACAAATCTCTTATTAGCTCTACTGAAATAATAAATGTCCCCTGTATATATATCAAACCATAAAGCATGAATATGTAATTCGTGCCTCTCTAATCTTTTTTTTAAGAAACCATAAGAAGCAATATTTTGAAGCTGTTGTAATGTATTAATCTATGTAGAAAAAAATTAGATATTAAAATAAGTTCACTTTTAATAAATACCTTTCTATTGATACTTACTTGAGACAATTTATCTTCTATGGCAAACTTATTTTCAGGATCAATGTAAACAACAAACTTCCGCAATGGTGTTTCAGCTTGAAACAAAATTGGCTCGTGGAAGCCAGTAATTTCAAGCTGTTGAAATTTGGCTAAACTGCTACTAGCATGTGCGCATAACCATGCTCTTAATGGTGATATCCTTCGATTCATCTAAAATTCAAATATTATTTTCTTTACTTTGACGATAGATGCATACATGCTTGATATAATATAGAAAGCAACTCACTTGAGAAGCAAATTCTTCGTCCTTCAAAGCATACAATAAATTCATCGCTTTACAATCACTGTGCCCACAAACTATAATATGTCTTATGTCGTTGACTACGCAACCAAGTTCCAAAGCAGCTGGCTCGCACATAGTGAGTTCATCCGCAAAATGTTGAGAATGTGGAATCAAATTTCCAGCATTTCTTACTAAAAGAGAAATAAGAAGAGATTTCTATCATTAGGATCGAATTCTCGAATAATCAACATTTTCATTTACAAACAACAAATGTACTTCGGTGCTTCGAAGGTGCGATTCTCAAACAAGACTAACAACAAGATTTTATTACATTACTATAATTTTAATTGTAATTTCATTAAATAAATTAATGAAAGTACAGTATAGAAAATCATGTAATTTATAATACTGCATACTCTTCGAATTGCATTTGTTCAATTAATATTCATTTGAGGATTGTCACCTTATAGGCAGTCTCCGATACACCATAATGCATTAGAAATTCCAGATTCTTCATATAGAAATAGTCAGATAGTAGACATTGCGTGTGTTAGTGTCATAATGAAGTCTCGTACCGACAAACATGTCCCCAACATTTGTTTCCGTAAATCTAGTTGGTATCATCCGAGAGTCCATGCAGGTAAAGAATACTGCTTTAGGCTGTGATAAGAGGAATGATAAAAGTCAATTACAAAATAAATAAAAGTGTAATATTCACTATAATCACTTTAAATAGAACTATCGATCGTATCGTTGGTTCTAAGCAATTATCAGCGACATCGTTCCTATCGTAAAATTGAATATTGTTATCTATTCACATATTTTCTAATAAAAAGCATATCTAAATAAGTCAAAAATTAGTTAACTTAATAAGTAGAAAATTAGAAACGTGAAATAATAAAAGTTTTTAAACTACGATAAATGAAATCAATCCATAAAGTAGGAAATAGTTATAGTAAAATCTATCATTTAGTATAACGATAACAATGTCAAAGGGCATTTGAAAAAATTTATCAATACTTCTTCATAAAATTTAGAGACATTTCAGGGACACAGAAATAAATGTTAGTATAAATCATTTAATTGTATATAATTGTCAATTGTTTTTCTTTGTTAATAATATTTTATTGTTACTCTTACTAATTAAATATTGGAATGTGTGATTCAATGTCACATGCGATTACAATTTTTTATCATAAACTTACAAATAGAAAACAGGTTAAAAAAGAACACTTGTACACATATATATATATAGTAAATCATCGTTTAAAAAAACGTTAATGCATTATAAATAACATACCTCGGGATGATCTCTAACTTTTTGAAATTGTTTCACCATTCCTTCTCTATGACACTGCCTATATTTCATAATACCTTTAATTATTCTATCCATTGTTACGAACCACGTTGAGAGAGACTAACTACTGTTGTAACTACTGTATGCTTACGCGTCGTCAACAGTGACACACACAAATCCGCCATTTGTCAGATTAAAGGCGGACAAAATTTGAAACGATCTTATTAATCAATCTTATCTTTCAATTATTGATTGACATTTTCTCTTCAGAATATATAAAGTAATATAATAAAATGATACATATCTATATTTCTCATTTATTCGTTTATAATCATAAAATACATAATCTAATTATAAATGCAAAAAGTTATTAGACTATTATTACTTTATTTATTTTTTAAAACAATTACAGCCGTTAATCCATAATATCAATCATAGATTATTTAATTACTTAATTGTATGTGCGAGGCAGCGCAATTCAAATTTAATATTTAATTTAACATATTTAACACAAAACATATACAAATGTGATATTAATACCATGTCGCTTAGAATATATTGTAATAATTGTTTACTCCTTTTCCTTGATTAATTGCATTAACTGTACGCTATTTTGAAGAAACTAAATACAGTATAAGAAAATATATCTTTTTGAGAAGATCACAAGAGCCACTGTACAAATTTGATGCGAGATATTGATATAACATGGAACAATGACAATATTGTTCGGTCTAAAAAATGAAGTTATTTAGGATTCAAACTAGGTGATATATTTACTATTATAAATAATTCAGACAAAATATTTTCTTTATGGTTGTTGATACTGAATTACTCTTTACAGGTTTACACAGATCCACAATTATTATGAGATGATACAGAGTCTTACAGCACCATCAAACATAGCAATTGAGCAAGAAACAAAGAAATATTCCCTGTATAGTTATTCATATTTCTGTCATGAATGCTCATAATAAAAGCTGGATATTATTATTATTCGATGAATTATTTTCAGCAAATAGATTGCCAAATGTAATATTGGTCATTCCATCAGACTCTTAAATTCAACAGTCATTAACAGTTTGGACCCGAGCGACAATGCGCCTGGGTCGAGCTGACTTCTATCTACTCAATGCTGAACTTTGACTGGCCCGTTCTAATTTTTCAAAATGTTTACGTGCATTGCGAATATTAATTAATGTTGCTGCCGATGCTTAAACAGAAAATTATTTGAAATTAATTAATCATTTAAAACAATAATAAATGTTATAATCAAAGTGATAAATATGCTTACGAATAGCTGGATCTGACATGATAACCGTCACATATGTGTTTGATGTAAATACATCTATGAAAGCAGCAAAATTACTATTTCTTACCTCCATACTTTGAAACTGTGCTGCTAACTTACTGCAACAAAAATTATACTTATTATTTATTACAAGTATAATAGATTTGATTAAATATTACATTTTTTTTACCTGCAACTTAATTTAAACTGTTTTATGATATTCGAAACTTTTTCAAAACGATGTACATCTCTATGAAGTTGTCTTTCGCAATGGCTAATTAAAAGAAATGTTGCTCTTTCAAATAATAGTACTTCATCCGCATCAATTATTTTTGCAAATTGATTTAGACTTTGTTCCAATTCTTCTACATTAGGTATCAACATGTACACGATAGAAGACCACGCTCTGTAATAAGATAAAAGCAATAGCATACTAAATGATAAGAGACATATTCTGATAAGTATTAAGCGACATAAAAGTGTACTTCAATCTAAGTCAATACCTATATAAAGTTTCATCCCATATACTAGTTCTAAAACAAGTACATCCAAGTGGTAAACTCAGTCTTTTGAGATCTTCCTCTCTCTCTCGTAGTATCAAATCACGCTGATCCTCTTGTACCAAATCCATTTTATGAACAAGACAAAAAATCTTTGCATCGGGGCTATTTTGCAATATTGCTTCTAAACAGTTTTGATAATAATGCATATCTTTGTCTAATTCTCTTGATTCCACATCAAAAACATAAATTAACACCTCTACATTTCGGAATATATTATCACGTTGAGATGCAAAATAATTTTCCATGAAAGCTTCTTGACCTCCACAATCCCAAAGATTTAATACCAAATTTCCAAGGAAACGAACATGACTATGCTCTACGTCAACTATTATGAATATAATCAAATTAATAATATAAATGTAAATGATAAGAAATCATAACAAAATATTAAAAATGCTTACTTGTTGCACCTAATCGACGAGTATCACGTGCTATATAATTAGCAAATATAATACTACGCATACTCGTCTTTCCTGAGCCACTTTTGCCCATCAACAAAACCTAAAGAATATACATATACAAAAAGAAGGCACAATAAATAATATTTTTTATTATTAACTATTACTAATACTTTACAATATATAAAATCATAGTACCTTTTTCTTCATCTTGAATTTTTTGATCAAATTCCTTCAAGTAACACTATTTATGATAAATAACTTATTTAGGATGAAATTCTATAGACTAATCAATTAAATCTAAAATGATTAACTCACTAAATAATGTCCATTCTAATACAAACATATGCAAAATCTCACATTTGAGGTTATGCAAATGTATTTGAAAAATATTCTATAAATTGTAGGATTGATACGCCCTCCTCAATATACGCAGTAAAATCCACTAACAATAATATTTCTTTTATAAGATAATGAATCACAATACGTAGCAAATTCAATATTGCTATACACAAATACAAACACAAAAATTACTTCTATCAAGTATTACACATAGTACTCTGAGTAAGGCGTTAGCATTACCTAAACAGAAATAATTTTTGTACATTCATCGTAAATAAACAAAAAAGATAAGAGAAACTAATTGTTGTCTCGTATTGATCATTACTAAATCTGTAATATTTTCAATCTAATTTACGTTATACTTAAACTATGATTAAGATATATATTAACGTTTAATAAAGTCTCTTCTTTATTAAACTTCAAATGTGATTAACTATATTGCTGATACGATACATAAGAAATTTAAAAAAAAACTTCTTTTAAACGTGCGTAATAAATATGAATTATATTAAATTAAGTAAAATCAAGTTTTTAATTCACCACTTTTTGCACCGTACAAAGTTTATTTTTCATATCTTTCCTTAGCCAATCAGTACACACCTCGCTTGACCTGGAATTTGCTGATTGATCAATTACTATTATCTACTGACCAATAAACGATCCCCTTAAAGTAATCTATTTAAAAACCGCGTTTTTTGTATTCATAATTTCATAATTTAATTATAAATATATAAGTAGAGAAAGAGAGAGTTTGTCATAACAAAAATAACGATATAAATTGGATTGATTAGATAAATCAATATCAATAAATATCAATGAAACCAAGTATATACACGTTTACTTAACACATTATTGTTATTCTAAAATGGTGGCAACTTCGTATGAATGTTCAATCATAATGTCAAATAAATGTTATTTACAAGAACCATAAAAAATGATTATACTTAAATTAAATATTAAAGATCGAATTTATATGTATGTGACAATGCACATAAATGGGTTTGAAAAGTGTAAGAAGCAAGAGAAATATGTGTTGTATAATAATTTATACATACATACTCTAAACACATAGTGATAATAACCATGTATGATTAGGAAAAGAGGCACTAGCGGTGAAGATGGAGAATAGGGAGAAAGGAAAGAAAGAATAGAGAGTGAAAATGAAAAAGGATAGAAAGAGAGAAACGATAAAGATAGAAGGTAGAGAAAAGAGATAGGAGTGAATAGGAAAGAGGTAAAGAAGAAATATATTCAGGATATTATTCCAGTGTGGCGGCGCTTGTGCAGTTTAGAGAGCCGCTACGGCGGTGATTCGAGCTTCTTATCGGCCTCGAGAAGAGCCGTAAAGAAATAAGAGAACTAAATAGAGGATATATATATATATATATACATATATATGTACCGATGGTCGCTTTGGGTAGCACGATTATGAGCGCGAAATAAAGTAGCATCGATAAGGAGCGAAACGCCGCATGGTTCCTCCTTCGCCGTATCCAACCGTGGCATATCACGGACGTGTGCTTGAAGCGGCGCCATATATACGATATATACTCGTATTCATTCCTTAGCGAGTGCGGCCAAGTGCGGCCAAGTGCAGCAACGGTGACGGCGACGGTGACGACGACGGTGACGGTGACGGTGGTGGTGGTAGTGGTGGTGCCAGCAGATAGAAAAGGAAAAGAAAGTGGAACCACAATTGCTCCTTTCTATCCTGGATGGGGGCGAGAAAGATAGCCGCGACGCGACTCTGAGAAAGAAGAGAGTAGTTAGAAGAAAGGAGAAGAAAGATTGGTGAATGCGGCGGGGTACTTTGCCTGCACCCGTGCGTGAATCACGCTTCCGAGGCGCCCGGCTGTCCCCCGTCTTCGAGTATACCCCATCGTCGCGACATTGACCTGTTCGAGGACGCCGTCCGTTCTTTAACGATACCAACATTCTACACGGAGATTTTTTTTCTCCCTTCTTTCCCATTTTGGAGTAACCTTTTAAGAGTGACACCCACGAGGTGGAAGGGGAAGAGGCATCTTTCTATTCGTTCCGATCCATGTCTTCTACCGGTTTATCTAATATCTTCCCTATTCTCGACTACGAAACGTAATATACTTATATGAATATTTATTTGAAAAGCTCGTCACTTACTTCAGGATAAGATCATTTTTGTAATATGATAGTAGTGTTCAATGAGTCTTAGTACCAGTGTTATTGCCACCAAGATTTCTAGTATACTGTGATTAAAAGAAGGTCTATCATTTCTAAAACTTTAGAAAGTAAGATTGTTGATTGAACTTTAACAAGTATAGCTGTGAATTATTTGTATTTCTAAATAAAATATTAGAAACGCAGCCACGAAAAATAGACTGGCAACTAAGAGAAAGAAGCAGGTGCAATATGTCAGACGAAGAAGATAAACCTCCTGCACCTCCTGTACGGCTGACATCTAATAGGTACATGTGCTTGTCATTTTTATACATACCTTTCATTGCCAAATACCATATTACTTTGTATTATATGATCTGTTTTATTGGATATTGATTAGCTACTGCTACGCTTAATAAAGAGGAATTTAATAATTATAACAAATTGTAAATGTATATATGGGTATATATGGGTTTTGACATTGAAATATTAATATTTTATAACACGCATACATAATATATGATATTATCTTACATACTTTACCAGATTCTTAATTATATGTTTATATGCGCATGAACAAAGAAATAATAAAAAGATAATACTGTTGCGCATTGGTAAGTTGATAATCAATCGTTGCTGTAATTATAATCAACAATTTTATGACAGTTAACAATATTTTGTTGTTTTTCTTATAATATACACAAGTCTGAGTCCTCCAAAAATAGAAGAACTCTACCACTAATTTTGTACTCGCTAAAAATAAAATCTCTCAGTTCAGATACGATGACATTCTAATGTAGGGGGCCAGGTTTTAAGATCTGTGTATGTTATTTGAGCAATACATTTATCAAATTTAAAAATATATACAAATTGGTACTTTCAATATGTAAACAATTTTTTTTTTCAGTATGAGAATATCTGTTACATTTATACGAGTAATAATTCAAATTATTGATTCTTAATTCTACTTAATCTACTATGTATCATTTAATAAAATAGCACATATATTATAAATTATTTCTATAAAGAATTATAGATGACCATTTATCAAATTAAATAAAAATCTATTAAAACTAAATAATGAATATGTTGTAGAGGTGAATCTGCACCAAATTTGCCAGTGGATATGCGCCCACTACCAAAAGAACCAGATTCAGATGAACGTAAGAAAAAAACATTGAAAGGCAAAATGAAGACGAAAGAAAATAAAGATAAACCAAATATAAGTTATCCAACGAATTTTGAACATACAGTGCATGTTGGATTTGATGCTGTCACTGGTGAATTTACGGTATGTTTCATTATTTTTAATTATTTTTTAACGTCGTTTAAAATGCACTCGCTTCCTGCTTTGCTGTTGTACCATGATACGGAACATCCAAATAATATAATATGCAATAATTAAATGTTAAGTGATATAAAATTGAAAATACTCATATGGATCTTCCGTATCTACAAAAATAAAGTTTCAAACATTTTTTTCACATACGTATGGACATTGTGGAACGGTAATTTGGTAATTTGTCTCAGCTTCTTATACATATTATTTTCTCACATGGAAAACTAACTAGACACTATTTCTTTCAAGCTGCCATTAAAAGTAAGTAAATTAAAATGACCACAGACTTATTTTGCCTGTATTTTACCTTGTACATACATCTTGTTTAAGAGTTTGTTTTCGTTGCTGTTAAAAAAAGAATTAATTCTTTTGTTGGAGTCAAACTGTAGGATATATCATAGATTTCATAAGCATAAATGCTTCTGTAGATTAATATAGCTTTAGGCAACGTGGCATTTAACATTATTGCTTTCCTGCAGAATGAATCATGGTGATTGTTAACTTGTAATATAAATTTATTGGGTATATTAAACGAATCATAAAAACCTTACATTTGCATGTTTTACCCTAAAATATATATTCTATAATAATTTATTTATCTAATGATTTATCTATTTCCCCTGTTTTTTTCCTATTCTGTAGAAAGTAGGATTAATCTAGCCAGCATTGTCTACCTGTTATATTTGACTTCCCCCTTATTGTAATATAACTATGACTTCTATCATTTTAAAATATAATATTATCATCCACAGGGAATGCCAGAGGCTTGGGCAAGACTTCTTATGTCAAGTAACATTAGTAAACAAGAGCAAAAGAAAAACCCACAAGCTGTCTTGGATGTTTTAAATTGGTATGATAGTAGCAGTAAAGAAACAAAAGGTTCTAAATACATGACTACAACTAAGATGGTTGGAGTTATAGGTAAGTTCAATATCAATTTATTTTTTTTTTTTCCTTTTTTTTTATTTTTATAAAGAAAAAACGTTTGTACTTGTTATATTAATAATACAGATATCATTCAAACTGCACACCCAGCTCCAATAGAAAGAGCAAGTAGCCCGCGAAGTATGGGTGTTACTGTTGGTACAGGTGTAGGAAATATTCGTGGACAGGCAATGTCTCAGGCTTCAGGAAGCTCTCACTCTCAGCATTCATTGAGCAGGTGAGCCTTTTACAATTTTTATATTATGAAAAAACTATTAATTAAATATTAGCTGAGAAACAATAACATTGCAGAGTAAGTAGCAGTAGTCCCAGTAGTACACCAACTGATGCTTGTGCAACTAGTTCTGAACAAGAAGATGAACCACCACCTCCACCTATTTCTGCGAGACCAGAACGTACAAAGTCAATAGTAAGTTTTCTAATGTGTACAATGATGAAAATATAAGGTAATTATAAAATTGATTTTATATAATTTAAAATTTAAATATTCAGTATACAAAGCCTATAGAAGAAGAACCACCCCCATCATTGGCAATTACATTGGGATCACCTCAAAGAAATGGAACACCACAACAACAACATCAATCGCAATTAGATAGAAATAAGAATCAAGCAACACCTACATCGACTACGACTGATCAAACGCGACCAGCACAAAGTGATAAAGCAAGAAAAAAGAAAATGTCGGATGATGAAATACTAGAAAAGCTTAGGACAATTGTAAGTGTAGGAGATCCAAATAGAAAGTATACAAAAATGGAAAAAATAGGGCAAGGGTAAGTTTTAAATATAAATTTAAATTTCATTATGTTTTATCTGGAGTATAATATCTGCGAATAAAAAAATAATAAAACAAACATTTGTTTGCTATTAGTGCTTCAGGTACAGTGTATACAGCGATTGAAACATCAACAGGAATGGAAGTTGCAATAAAACAAATGAATCTTTCACAACAGCCGAAAAAAGAATTGATAATAAATGAAATTTTAGTTATGCGGGAGAATAAACATCCGAATGTTGTAAATTATTTGGACAGTTATTTAGTGGGAGAAGAACTATGGGTAGTGATGGAATATTTACCTGGTGGTAGTTTAACTGACGTCGTGACTGAAACTTGTATGGATGAGGGCCAAATAGCTGCAGTATGCAGAGAAGTATTACAAGCATTGGAGTTCCTTCATTGTAATCAAGTTATACATAGGGATATAAAGTCTGACAACATCCTACTTGGACTGGATGGGGGTGTAAAGTTAACTGATTTTGGATTTTGTGCACAAATTTCTCCAGAACAAAGTAAAAGAACTACAATGGTTGGAACTCCATATTGGATGGCACCTGAAGTAGTTACAAGAAAGCAATATGGTCCAAAGGTATAAATAGATACGAACTTTTATATAATACTCGATGAATATTAATTATTAAAATATTAAATGAAAATAATTTAACAAAACAGGTAGATATATGGTCATTGGGAATAATGGCTATTGAAATGATAGAAGGAGAACCACCATATTTGAATGAAAATCCACTGAGAGCATTATATTTAATTGCAACTAATGGAAAACCAGAAATTAAAGAGAAGGATAAATTATCTGGTATCTTTCAAGATTTCTTAGACCAATGTTTAGAAGTTGAAGTTGAAAAACGATCTGCAGCTTCAGAGTTATTAAAGGTAACGCACTTGAGTTGATGAAAGATAGTTTACTGTTATATTTAATAATGTTATTATTGTACCATTGGACATATTTGACATTCCTTTACAGCATCCTTTTTTGAAGTTAGCAAGGCCACTAGCCTCCTTAACACCTTTAATTATGGCAGCAAAAGAGGCTGCTAAAGGTCATTAAAAGAGTAGTGAAAGACTATGGTCGAAAGTGATCATAAATATGACTATGTGAAAGAATAACGAACCACCCTCCCAAAACGGAAACGGCACAATAATTCAATAATATATATGTAATAAATAAACATATATAAATATATACATATATATATAAATATATTATATATATATATATATATATATATAGGTCATAAATAGATAGAACTTATCCGATACGTGAAGAGTATCGAGAAATGGTTTCAAAGTTTTTAAATTGCTCGGGTCTCGCATGTTGTGAGGAGAAAAAGTTAAATCAGAAAAACTGTGTACGATCTGACGGCAGAGACCTTATTTACCTCGGTGATGTGTATTGATTACTAAAAATTTCTAGCGTCAAAAATTAAACAGATATTGAAAAATGAACGAACATAAGTTGACGTCAAATATTGCCTGAAAAAACTTTTTTATCAACATTCATCATCAAGGATAGATAAGTGTTTGTCAGTTATTTTCTAAAAATGTAAAAATAGTATTATTGACTCTAAAGTTGAAGATCAGAGTTAGCTACAAACACACATTATTTATAGCAAGGATCTTTATTAGATAATACCATAAACAAATGTGAACAAGTACATAAGATTTATTCTAATACATTATTATGGTTTGACAAAAAATAAATTGTAGGAGAAAAATAAATTGGTCTTCATGTCAGACTTATATTTTTCGAACGAAGTTATGAAGAGCAGAGCAATATGTTTTCAATCCTTTTGTCTGTCAATATGACATAAATACATATATATATAAGCGATAGCCTAACTTGTTTTAAACGTTCTCAAAAGTCACGTTCTTATAATCATATCTTAATACGCAGAATTATGTTTTCATTCAACTAAAAATGCTTTAATTATTTTCTCTTATCTTGGATATCACAATGGTCGCATTTTGTTAGTTTATATATAGTATGGCTAATTGAGTTATTTGTGCTTTGTGCAGTTAGAATATTCATTTTTGCAAATCATGATTACTGTTTTATAATATTAAGATAAACAAAAGTAAGTACTTTTTCTCATTTGCATCGCGATAAGACACGTTAAGGTATATAAGGTCCTCTTTACTAAAATATGTTAGTTAATAAGAACATCCTTATATGGACGAACGTTGTCTGGTCAAGTGTGTTCTTCATTACAGGTCAAATCTAATTATTCTTAACGTGTCTTAAAATAAATGAACGGATGATCGATGAAATTTTAAAACAAGGTTCAAATGTAGGAGCATTTTGTGACACTATAAAGTGCCTGTTGTCATATTTAGAAGCATGAGTTATTCATGCTAGATTCCTTATAATCTTGAACCATTAAAATGTATCATTTATTTTGACGAACCATCAGAAACCAACATGTAGAATCACGTCAACGGTTATATACAAGGTTTCCAAATGGTTGTACCATATTAAACAGAGTAACTAAAATGTCTTTCCTAATTGTATTATATTTTCAAAGTATCATGTCATTACAATTAAAATTATCTATATATTTAGTTTAAGAAACTTAGATTTTGCAATTTCTGTAATTTTTAATAATTTCATTATATATATATATATATATATATATATATATAGGGTTGCGTCATATGCGATTTTTGACACTTAAAATAACATCATGAGAGTAAAATAATTATTGATACAAAAGAAATCACTGATATATTACATATGAAATGAAAAGATTAAACAAAAAGGCAAAAATTTATATTATTTCCTTAAAATGAAAAACAAGCGTAAGGTATTTAATATTCAGCAGTTTTATTCTTCCATAAAACTATTAATAAGAAGCCTGATTAGTTTTTTAATAACGATTAGTAAAGTTTAATTAACAATTGACAGACAAAATGACTCGATTTATATCGTGTTAACGAACATATTTAGAGTCATGCTAAAATTGGGAAAGATCCTATTTTTAAAAAATCAGGGACTATAAATAATATAATGTATTATTTTTGTGTGTCAGTATTTCATGAAAATAAGCATCGCATATATTCATTCTTTTTCAGTAATCACTCTAAATTAATTGAAAGTAAGTGATGTTAAGCAACATAAAAAAAGGAAATGACTGCACATTTAGTATTAATCATCATGTAAACGAATTTATAAATTAGGATCCAAATAAATTAGCTCGATCAGGAATAACGAGCGAGGTCTTGCATTTTCACAAATATCTTTTAAAAAGGATCATATATACATCCATTTTGTCTGATCGTATTATTATTATGACAATTATAAAAGATACATATTTCTCTCAGTTCATAGCGCTATTTACTGTTAAGATTTATTTTTAAATGATAAATCGAGATGCACTGAATATATAAAATATACTTTTCCATGTCCAAATTTCAAAATACTAAGTGCATTTAGATGCACAATTGTTTGCAAATGATCATCTTGTTAATGAATCTGTTTACATAAACAAAAGTACAAAGCTTGTACCAAAACATGCCTTACTGTAATAAAAATATATGTATTCTATTAAAATAAAATAATTATTATTTTTTTGATGCGGCAAAAGATTAGATGAATAAACTAATAGACTTTGAGAGTAGAGATTATAAAATGCATGGACAAGTATTATTTTCTATAATTGCATCTCGATTAACGTTCCATGTGCATTTAAGTATTTACGTAAGAAACGTATTATTGTCATTTTGTAAGTATAAAATAGGTTCCTACTAAAATCAGGTTAAGTGTGTATATGCATGCTTGCGTGCTTATGATGTTTTTGAAAATGCTTTGAGATCTCTAAATGAAAGAACCAGGCCTATTAACAAAGATACTATTTTACTGACAAAAAAAAATAAGAAAAAAAATATTGGTCAAAGTACATGGTTTCCAGTCTTTTATCAAAACTATTTGATTTTAAAAAAACAACAGCTAATATATATACATTTGCTTTTAAAAGGTTTTTAGTAATGAATGATTTCTCAGGAAAATATATATCTATATAAACGATAAAGAAATCCAGAAATTAAATTGAGACGGCAGATAAATAATTATTGTAAAGAAAAAAGAAAAAAAATAACGCCTAGAATTTTACGTATATATTGTACTGTAACACCTTTTAGTTTGTTTTGAAATGTTACAATATAAGGAAACATTTTGTAACAAACAAATATTATTTTATTACAATTTTCCCTTAATATACCCTTCCTTTTAAGATTATTTATCTCTATAGAAGAACGAAGGTTACAAAATAATAACTCATTTGATTCTTCCAATAGTTTTTTATATTGTTAGGAATATATAGTTAACTATTTACATATTGCAGCTTTTATACACATTTGTAAAAATAGTATGGGCTCTTAGAAAATAATATTTTTATCACTTTTTTTTGTATTAATTGTATGATAATTATATACATAAATAATATGTTGCACAATTCAGATCTGATTATAAAAAGACATATAATATCATGTTAGTCGAGTTAGAAATGATTACATCAAGTGCAGTTGTATAATATGTATGGGGATATTATATCTTATATTTTATAAGTAAATTTTTACTTAACTTGATACAATACCATCAGCATGGAAGCACGCTTTATAATTGTATATTATAGCAAATGCTTGTGAAAGTTTAATTGACCATATTTATTAATAATATGAATATGCTAATTTGCAAATATTAATAACGCACATTATATATTTTACGTTACAATTAAAAATCTTGCTTAGAAACAAGAAAGCACAATCGATGTAAAGAAATTCTTAATGAAATCAACTATGTTTAAAAGTTGAAGCCAACAAAAGAATTTTAAATGTCTAAAAAAATTGAATGTCGAAAGAAAACTTTTCATTTAAAAAAATTTATTTCTTTTCTTCCCCTGCTGCATGAAAAAGTATCGAAGCGGAGTTGATGCAGAAACGCTTCCTTGTAGGTTTTGGACCGTCGTTGAATACATGTCCCAGGTGTGAACCGCACTTTGAGCAGGTCACTTCAGTCCGCACCATATCTGGGTTTGCGATCAGCAGTAGTAGATTGCCACCAACTACACGTCGTGTAGTGACGGGATTTTCGTGTTTCAATGGTGAGAGTGAAGTGGTGGTAGCGGAGCAGTAGGAAGACAAAGGAAAGACAATAATAGAGTGTGATTAAACGCAGACCCACACCTTTCTGAGTACACTTTCTATGCCTCCCAGCAATAGTAGTGGCGAAGAAGTAGACTTACAGTTAGACTAATTAATATTTGTTACTTTACATATTTTTACCCAAAATTACCTTGCATATAACTATCCTTGAACTTCTTCTGTATTAATCGTAGTAACATTCACAGATTATAATATTGATTGAGCGAATGTGCCATTTACTTAAAACAATATTGATTTAAATTAAGTCTTAATTTTATTAAATTCGAAGTGAGTAAAAGTATCACACATATAATTTTTGTTTCTTTAGATTTTTGTGGATGCCTGATCTTTAATATAGTCAATATTAATAAAAAGTTACACAAATAACAATTGAGTTTGTTAGAGATGACTCTATTCTATTTAAAACACAATGATATGTAATGTTTCTTCTTCTTTTTATATAATTTTTTTATATTGACATATAAAATATAATTATCATCTACACCACATATATTACTGCGACGGCTGTATTAGAAATAAAAATATATAATTATTTAATTTTGATATTACTAAGGCCACAGTAAAATTATATTATAAGAAGCCACAATTACAAGTTATGTGCTATTTATTTGCAAATATTATAAGAGATGCTATAACTACTATTTTTGTAAATTAATTAGATGAAAAGATTTGTTTGCAATTTATGTCTAACATTTCAGTACAATAATAAAAAATTGATGTAAGTCTAACACAATCACACTCTAAGCTGGACATGCAGGATATAAGGTATTAGGAATTCTGCCTTCCTTAGAATTTTATAGAAAAAATATATATCTACAACATTTTACCCATGTATAAATAAAGCCAGATCATATAATATACTAAACATATATTATATATCGTGTAATTAATAAATTTCAATTATTTAAGAAATATACATGCAGAAAATAAATTAATAACTAAGCCAGTAGAAAATATTTTTACCAAAATATTACATCCTACTGGTGTATATATATATATATATATATATATTATTGAAAATGATAAAAAGATAGAGATTAGAATAGAACTACAAAGAAGGCAATGAAATATAAAAGAAACGGTTAGGAAGGTTTAATGATGGATTAAGACTGTAATGTGTGAAGAGAGCGAAGACACCATAATAAGCAGGTAATGCTAAAATCTAATCGTAGATAGACTCAAGCTTTAATTTCCCATTAATAATCATTTATATTTTCCATTCGATAATATCAGTTTACCTGCATATCGTTAGATATCCTCGTATGATGTAAGAATAAAATGAATAAGGAATACTACTTCATTATATCAAATATATGTATATATGAGCATAATAGTTTGAGCATTAAATGTAAATAAAAGTGAAAAAGACTGTGCTTACCATGAGAGGTATCTTTGGTTAACTTAATCCGTCCTTGATCTAAAACTTCATTAAATGCAGGCCAACCGCATCCACTGTCATATTTAGTGTCAGAAGAGAATAATTCTTGATCACAGACGATACACGTGTATGTACCATTTTGATAAAATTTATTGTAGCAACCAGTGTATGGCCTGGGTAACATAGAAATAATTATAATACACTATCATCCGGTCTTACATTAAATAAAAAGAGGTTAATTACAACATCCGAAATGTTATTTTTGAACTACTTGGCCATGACGTAAAAAGCCAGCGATCGCTCTTGAAAAAGTTATTTTTATCTCCGTCTACAACTAAATTGGCCTTCAACGTGATTTCATATTTAATGTAGAAAAAATGAATGAGTACAAATCTTAAAATTATACATGACGAGTATCGTACATAAATAATAAAAATTTTCAATTTGAGGATAAAAATGAAGTAAATATCGTTCTGTAAAAGATTGATGAAACCTCTGACATAATTAGCTAATATAAACGACAATTTTGACATCGGTATTGCAACACCGTGAAACCAAGAGAAAAAGATGATATAAAACGTATAAAAGTGATAGCGTTTCAGACATTAACATATTATTTTAAGATGTTAAAGTATAAATCGCGTCAAACATATCGATGATAAATATACAACAAAGGTAGTTCTTAATTAATAAAAAAAATTTGTATAAATTGGAAAAAGAACCAGCATGAGTTAACCAAAAAGATGTAAGATGTAGAGAAAAAGAAAAGAAAAAAAATATATCATTGTCTACCTCTCGGTTCCTTTTTCTTGTGTCACGTGCCACTGTAACGGTGTCAAACGTTTTTTCAGCTCGTCTTTATCAATTTCCGTCGTCATCCTTCTAATCGAAAAACGAACGCTCCTTATTACGTCGAAAGGTAATCGAAAACGCGCCAGTTTAACGTTTTATAATGCGTCAAAATGATAGACTTGTATAAGTATTGAATGTACGACCGGCGCGCGCTTGACGCGTATTAAACGTACGACTGCCGCATCCTCCTAGTTCGCGGGTAAACGTCGAGTTTCGAAATGGTATCGTGCGTGCGCATTTCAATTATTTGGCACTCGTAGCCTGCCATTCGTCGATCATTTCCCCCACCCCCACTCCTCATAACGTGGCGCTTCGATCTCCAAATCGAAATCGAACGCGCCTTTTCTAGAAAACGATACCATCATCCTTTCCTACTTCGTTTAAAACTACTATTTATAGAATTACGAAAGAATATCGTATTTACCCTACTAATTCTTTTTCAACGTACCAATACAAGCATTCTTTTCAGCTATATTACTTTTATATTATTATTACTTTATTTTTACCTGCTTTATCGATTCGTATTCAAATTTTCTTTAAGGCAATATATTTTTTTGAATTAAAAGAAATTATGTACAATTATAATATAGAATGAAATTCTATTATTTACTTTTTTTAAATATATATATATATATATATATATAACTTAAACTACAATTTGATTTTTCTCTAAGATTTCTTCAAAGGTTCCCTAATAGCAGGGAATATTATAATTCCTATAATATATACCAATAAACGATTATTGGCTGATAGTATAAGAAAGAAAAAATAATTTTGTAACAAACTGTGCTTTAATCTGTTGTCAATACATTTACAATATACATTTACAATATATTTGTATATATTTATAAGTTTTGATAAACCGCTCTAAGACGGTACACGATTCTCAAATACAGGATTGATAGATAATATATATATCGTATATATACACATATATATACGACAGCAGTATGATACATACCTTCTCTCTGGTGCATAGCTATACACATAATATAGATAATGTTTTTCTCATATTTTATAATTTATATTCGCTCGTAATGATCACGTTCCAACGTATATACTATCATTATCTTTCATCATTTCAGTTTATATTTTGAATTTTGAAAACTTACATACACCGAGTACATTATCTATAATAGATATGTATTTTATGTACAATGAAACGTGCTCTAACTTATAAGTAAACTTATATATATATATATACTATATAACATACACTCTTGCAATAGTGCACTCAATACTATACATAACTTTTTTTAAATCAGAACTTCGGTATATTGATAAATCTAACGATTAGAATTAATCAATAAAACAAAAAATAGGAAAGGAAACTAATTAACAATGAATGGTAAAGTCGACAACAGTTCCTCTTCTTCTATATATTTGAATATTGCATAAAATATGTCCCGACATATCAAAGAAAAAAACGAAGAATGCGTATTACTTCGAGGAACTTTTGATAAAAGTTAACTTGAATATTAGCTACACTTCATTTTTTTTGTAATTATTTTTTAAAAAACTATCAAAAATCCCTAATATTAAAGTGGGCTTATTTTTATATACATGCATACATAATACGTTAATGAATAGAAAACAAAAGTTTATACTGACAATTTGTAAAAATGCTAAACGGATAAGTATTATTAAAAGAAACGAGAAAATGTGACATAAAAGAAAGAGTTCCGGTGGAAATATTGTTATGTTAATAGTAACATAAATAGCAATAATAGCCACTTTTCCTTTAATTGAATCAAAATAATAAAAGCATCAAAATAAATGTAATTATAATTATATTATTATATTTCTCATTCGTTATACTCATTACTATAATTTTCTATTACTTTCATATTAAACATTAATGAACTTCGATTTTATTGAAGAACATTGTCTTTAAATTAAAAATATATATATAAAGCAATATGTCCACCGAAATAGTATGTAATGTGTAAAATATACTTTATATCAATTGTAATGGCTAAAGCCAGGACGGTCTATGATGATGTGGTGGTTGTAGAGCATAAAAGGAATGAAGATATTGTTGATAGGCAGGATCCACTGTTAGATTTGGACCATGAGGTGGAACGTAAGCAGATACGTGGGGTCCATAAGCAGCTGATCTTTGTGCAGAATGAAGAAATGGGTGAGGTGCATAATTTCTTGGAGTTTGATTACTAAGTTTGTTACAAGATGATTGCACACTATCTGTTACTGGTACAACTTGCTGTTGCTGCTGTTGTTGTTGCTGTTGTTGTCTAAGCGCCATACTGTAATAAGGATTCGTGTTACGAAATTCATCTAAAAACGCAAATGCTGCTGCTGCAGCAGATGCTTCCTTATCGTAAAAGGGTGAACTGCTTGTGGCGGTACTGGTTGGTGCAGCAAAATTGAAGGCACTCCCACTTGGTGGTATTACCGAAGTATTTTTTAAACCAATGTCTCCAGGAGTGCCCGAATATTGAGAAAAATTCGGTATACTGCCGCTCGTTTGTTGGTCTGTACTAACTGTAGACGATAAGGCAGTGACATTTTGTTGTTCTTGTTGTTGCTGTTTACTCTTTTTACTTTTTTTCGCCCTAGTCGTAACCGGTGCAGGAGGTGCTGCTGTTGTTTCTCCCATTCTTCTTGGCATTGACAATATTCCTGATGAATTTTTAGCTGCTGCATTTTGTATACTTTGTAAAAGATTCAAATCCAATTCAGCGGTTCCCGATACAGGACTACGTGCATAAGTCAAGTGTTCTGGTTTTGCAGGTGGTGGTCTAGGAATTGTTAATAATTGTTGTTCTTTATTAGTACGACTTACTAAACCTAAACCCAATCGTGCATATGCAGGACTGGTGGCAACTGAATCTGCTAAAGTTCCAACAAATACACTCTCAAATTGACTAGCTGAAACTGCTTCTGGTTGTGAAAGTGCTATCATTGAATCATAAATAAATTGTTCTTGTCCAGGTCGTATAGTAGATTCTTGTGACATAGCGCGCGATGATTCATTTGGCGATTCATTATATACACGCTTTTTTACAGGAGGAAGATTGCCACTTGTTGTGCTTGAAGTTCCACCACTAGCAGCTTTCGAGCCAGCATCAAAGTAATGTGGACTGTGATATACTGGTCTAGAATTAGTTACAGGATATCCCGAAAGTTGAAATCCACTTTGATAAAGAGACTCATGTGCAGTTAAATTTTGTTGAAATGCTAAAATCTGTGATTGATCTTGTGCTTGAATTTGATCTCCGGTACTTGCGTTTTTGTTAAGGAACGTTCTTTGTTGAGTATATTTTTGAACATTTACAGAATCACTAAGATCAGTAAAATTTGGTCGTTCTTGCAATGTTTGCTGCGATTGCTGTTGCGATTGTTGTTGTTGTTGTTGTTGTTGTTGTTGTTGCTGTTGTTGCTGTTGTTGTGATGGTGGTGGTTCTTGATTGCCATGTCTACTACTCGATCTTTGCATATCACTATTAGAAAAATTATTTGGATATGCTGCAGGAAATTGATTTGAAGGTTGATAAATTTGATGGTTCACATTTAAATTCATCGACGATTCAGGCTGAACGATAAAATTGCGTTGTTCCTCAGGCGAAGTTTTATCACTACTATTAGACTTCAAAAATTCTTGTCTCCTTTCCGATTCATTCACTGACAATGTAGGAGATTGTAAATATGAATGAGTTTGCTTAAAGTTTTGAGAATAACTTGAAGATACTATCGTATTTGACGTATAGTCCTCAGGAGCTTTTGATTGAGATTGCGTATAATTCGTAGCTTGTGGAGGTGATTGCAAGTATGTAGTAGATTGTTGTTGAGAGGTACATACAGATTTCTGTTGAGGAGAAGGTTGAGAATAAACATGTGATGGCTGAGGAGATGGTTGAGGATAATTTACTCCTGCTGCTTGTTGTTGTGGAGACAATTGTGAATAGTTAGGTGGCGTTTGGGGTGAATGTAATGGATGAGAATAAGTAGGTGGTGGCTGTTGAGGAGATGTCTGAGAATAGTTAGGCGGTTGTTGAGGGGATGGTTGAGAATAAGTAGGCGGTGGTTGTTGAGGAGATGGTTGAGAATAATTAGGTGGTGGTTGTTGAGGAGATGGTTGAGAATAATTAGATGGTGGTTGTTGAGGAGATGGTTGAGAATAATTAGGTGGTGGTTGTTGAGGAGATGGTTGAGAATAAGTAGGTGGTGGTTGTTGAGGAGATGGTTGAGAATAGGAATTGTTTTGTGGCGAAGGTTGCGAATAGGAAACTTGTGCTTGTGGAGAAGATTGAGAGTACGCAGGCGGCGTTTGTGGAGAGTGTTGCGAGAATGTTTGTATTTGCTGTGGAGATGATTGTGAAAAGTTTTGTGGCTTTGGAGATGTTTGTGAATATGTTGGGAGTGGTTGAGGTGATGGTTGCGAGAAATTATTTGAATGTGTTTGAGGTGAAGGCTGTGAAAAATGTGGAGATTGTGTAGGTTGCTGTGAATATACTGGTGGTGGTTGAGGAGAAGCTCGAGAATATACAGTCGATTGTTGTGGAGAAGATTGTGGAAATGGAGAATGTTGTTGAGGCGAAGATGGTCGTGAATAATTCGAAGGTGCCTGAGGAGAAGGTTGAGAATACGGAGAATGTTGTTGCTGTGGTGAAGGGTGTGAAAAGTTAGATGTTGCTTGAGGAGAGTTTTGAGAATAATTGATAGATGAACTTGGTTGGGGAGAAGGTTGAGAATATTTTGGCGTAGTTGATTGTTGAGGCGATGGTTGGGAATAATTAGATGGTGCTTGAGGTGAAGTCTGTGAAAAAACTGGATGTAAAGGTTGTGGAGAGTGTTGAGAATACCCGGCGGATTGAGTTTGGTTAGTAGACGATATTTGTTGCGGGTAAGGTTCACTTTGTGATGAACCTTGTGGAAAATTATTTTGGGCAGAAAATGTAGGAGACAGCTGACGATAAGCTTCGTTAGAATTTTCTTGGGATGATGTTTTTGGATATACTTGAGGAGTTTGGGATGATATTTGAGGATATATTGGAGTTTGCTCATATGACGCAGGAGATGGATATGCTGGAGACAATGGATGATTTTGAGGTGATGGAGTAGGAGGTAATTGGGCACTATACCTCGGCGGTGTAGCATAATAGGGGCTATTATAAGGACTACTACCAGTTGACAAAGCATCCTGATAAAATCCAGCACCTCGTATTTGAGTTTCAGTTGTAGTCACTACAGGTTGATTTTGCGGTGATCGACCAGAACAGCGGCCGGGTGGAGATTCTTGTGAGAAACTAGAAAGTGATTCACTTAAACTGCTACCACCTGTGCTCATACGTCTTGGTCTATTGCAGATTGTTTCTTGTACTTCTCCATCTTTCTTTGGCACACCTTCTTCTACCTCTTCATCTTTCTTTTTTGATTTTGGTGCCCCAAAAGCTTTGAACCAAGCACTTAAATTTGGCGTTGTGGATTTTTGTTTTTGAACTTCCTCTGTACAAACATTATTATCCTTGATTTCTTCCACTGTTGTCAATGGTAATATTGTCCCCTTGTTAGCAGGTAATTTTTCTTCAACAGCAATCGATGTTGAACTTACTGATACTGCAGTATGATCTTCCTCTTCATCGTCATTTGAAAAATTAGGATTTGGTGATGAAACTAAACCTTTACAGATTATCTGTATTGAATCTGCGTTTTTCAATACAGTTCCTAAACTAAGTTTTGGTTCCTCTTTAACATCTGTACTAGGTTTAACATTATCACTAGCAGATTGATGAGTAGGTATATCACTAACATTGGAAGAAGATAAATTTAATGGTTTCTTTAATAATAAATTTCCCTTGCTTTTACCAGGTTGTAAACGATCTATAGTACGTTGTATTTTTTTTGGTCTAGATGGGCCATGTGGTCCAAAAATTTTAATTGAACTTGGTCGTTTTCTTGGAGCTTCTAACTTTGGTCCTGATTTATTCGATTCAATGGAGGAATGAAATACTGGTGAATCACTGCCAGAAGAAAATTCCGAAAGTCGAGGTGCATCGTCAAGCCATTTATTGATGTCCTATCATTAAAAAAAAAAAGTTATATATTACTTTGACAAAACATAATTAAGAAAAAACGTTTAATAATATACACTAAAAATAAGAAACATTTATAACTTACATTAAGCGTTTGCTCTGTTGCTTGATTTAAGGCTTGTATCGCTGAACTTTCTTCTTTACCAAATGCTTTGGTATGTCTAACTTGTGCATTTTTTGTTTTCTTACCATCATTTACTTCATGGTTGTGACTCTTATTTAGGTCTCCTATAACAATCGACTTTTCATCTTTTACCCCTTTTTTAGACTTCAATCGCTTTAAATTGACTTTATCTCCATCATGTAATGTACTACCGTTTGAAGGCACTTTTTTTGAGTATGCACTCTGAATATCTTTCTTTTTCTGCTTTTCCTTCTCGTGTTTTAATTTTTCCTCACGACGTCTTTCACTTACTTTATCTTTCAAGCTATCAAGTGACTCCAAATCTTTATTATTTACTAACGCAGCAAGTTTTTTACAAGTATCAAATTGTTTTGACTTGTGTATATTTGTTTCTATTTCTACTTCTTTGGAATCTACAAGATCTGTTAATTCGCCATTGTTTACATTTTCTTCAGTCTTCTGTTTTGATTTTTTTTCCTTTTCTTTTTCTTTCGTTAAAGTCTTTCCATCGAATTCCTCGTCCGATTTTAAATTCATTTTTGTTTCTTCTTTTTCTTTTTTACGATTTTTCTTTACCTTTACGTGTAGAGATTTTTCTGTACTATTATCTTGAGATTCTACTCGTTTTAATTTACATTTCTTTGTATTTTCTGCTATTAAAGTATTTTCAAGTTCTTTTTTCTCTATTTTTCTACTTCTACTTTTTGCAATAATAGAAGGTTCATAACTTTCTTCAAAATCTTCTTTTCGTTTTTTCCCTTCTTTTCCAGAACGGATTATCTCTACATCTTTTTTCTGTGGATGTTTATTCTTTTTATTTGTCCGTTTAAGTTCTTCCGGTTCTTTGGGAGGCAGCTTTTTGGTTTTTAATAAAACATTGTTTGTATTTATGTGTTGTTTTTTCCCTTTTGATTTTACAACATTAGCATTTAATAATGATTTGTCAGCTTCTTCCTCCTGTGTATTTCGTTCTTCCTTTTTTATCTCTGTATCTTCTTCCTCCTCCTCTTCTTCCTCTACTTCCTCCTCCTCTTCTTCTTCTTCATCTTCTTCGACAATATCTTCTGGCTTTATTTTCTTGGATTTTCTTTTACCTCTTTTTTTTTTAGTAAATTTTAAATTTTTGCTTGGTTTTTCTTCTTCACCTTCCACGCTAATTTTTGATTTTGCTCGAGTTTCAGATTTAACAGATTTCGATTTTTTGTTGGACTTTTTTAAGCCCTTTTTTACAGTATGCTGCATCGTAGAAGGAGAAGTAGTAGTTACGGGATAAGAAACAGACGAAGGAGACATAGATGCTGATCTTGTCGATAAAAGATCTTCATCGCTTGATGCTTCGGATTCTAAATAACGGTTTACTGCCTTATCAAATGCTTCTTTTAAATTAATTGCCATTTCAGTATATTCTAAAATTCGGCACATAAAAAAAAAAGAGAAAAAATATAAATTAATATATTTTATTAATTATTTAAAATCATTTAAATTCTTAAAATCTAAATACTAACCATTATCAGAACCATTATATTGTCTGCAATTGTCTACAATAAGGCGAAAATCACGTTTGAATAGACTTAAACTTTTATAAGATCCACCTTCCAATTTTTCTTCCATTGTGCTAAGATCCATTGGTCTTCGTACCACGCTATAATATCTGCATCAATAAAATAAACTTTAATACGGATTTTTTGTCTCTTTTTATATATAAATATTTACTTATTCTAAATGATAAATGTATAATTTATATATTCCTGCTCACCTAGGAGCATACTCTTCATCCACAGGATCAATGAAAGGCCATGCGTCCACATGGTCTTTTAAGCTTTCAAGTACTTTATGCATACCTACACGACGTTCCTCCTCTTCAATTCCAAATGAATATCCATATTTATATCCATAATTAGAAGAAACATAATTATCACCATGACTACTAATGCCTTTCTTCTTTTCTAAATTTTCCACTTCATCTCTAGTGTGAATCACAATTTGGCCAACTGCAGATGCTAATGAATTATTAGTTTGTCTACCCTTCTTTTGTATAGGCGGCACACTTAATGGTGGAGAACTTTTATCTTTAACATAAACATTCTTAGTACTCTGAGAACTTCTCTTTGCTCCTTTACTATTCTTTGTTTTAATCTTTGATCTGACCATGACTGTTTCCATTTGAGTCGCAGGCTCGTGACTTCGAAGAACCCTTGAGTTATTATGTTGTAGAAGTTTACGCCTTTGCTGTTTCTCTTTCAAATCAAAAAGTTTTGGTATTTCAGGCATAAAATCTTCTGATAGAGTACGATAAAGTTTACGTTCCGTATCGTATTCCTAGAAAATGTAATAAACAATTAAAATTTTGATGGTCACAAATTTTTTTCGTCGACTATTATTCGTTCATCGGTGAAAAATATATAGTACTTACTGAATCACGAAATTTTTCAACCAAACGACTCCAATCTTGTTGAGTAAAACAAACAACCTGCCATACACTTTCCCTTTCGTTATTTGTTTTATATATTAGATTATTTTCCTCCTTCTCCTCCTCTTCCTCTTCCTTTTTCGCCACTCTGTTCCGTCGTTTTTTACGTTTTTTCTCTCTTGATTTGTTGCTCTGTTTGAATGAGGTACTAACAGTAGTATCGATATAATCCTCCCTGTACAATCGAGTGCCGTAAAAGTACCAATAAGCAGAGTTCTTACGATCATGACCCAATGGTTCAACTCGCAGACTATCTGAGTCCAGATTACTTAAAGATTGCTCCTGTTAAAAAATTACATATATTTAATACATTTCTAAATAATAATATAACTTATTTCATTAAAAAATAAATAGTATTATTCAAATAAAATTTCCTAAATAATGGTAAAGCCTAAATATAATATTTATGTATAACATATTATTACATAAATGGATGAATACGTACTACGTCTTCCGCGTCTAGTCTGAAATCACAGAGGGCACGTAATATTTCTACTTTTTGACGAAGTGGTAATAATTCAAAGTCTACATCGGTATTAAATGGATTTTCACATTTATATTCCTACAAAAACATAAGAAAAAATATATTAAAACATTACTTGAAAAATAAAATAAAAAGCAAGGTATATAATATAAATATATAAATAAATAATATTTCAATTAACAATATTGTCAAATAATCTAAGTTGATATTAATCGAAGCTTTTGAAGATAGTATCAAAATTATATTTACCTGACATTTTTTCCGGAACAGTCTACGAAGAAACATTTGATAATTAAAAGTAGATATGTCATTGCGAGTATCGTTAGATAAACAGCCTTCTAATAATTTTACTATTAACTCTTGCACTAAACGACCTTCTGTGCCTCCATCCGTTAACAATGCTTCTTCTAAATCCTTAAATATATATATAACAGTAAATAAATAAAAGTACACACATACATACAGAAAAAGTTCATTTGCGAAACAGCCATACCAAGGGATATTTAGCACGGAAAGAATTGTTTAATAGTATAGGAGAATCTACAAGTTCTCTAAAGCTTAAGCAATAATCATAAATGATGCATTTAATGTTTACAATTAGAAATTAGTATATAATTAAATACCTCAATGTCAAAGTCTAGAAGATTGAAGGCAGCCCTAAATAATGAGCAGAAGTGTGCTATACTTGGCACCTCCCACCACGATTGTATGTCTACAAAAAAGTAAAATAAAAAATTAATGTTATTCAGTCAAAAATTATTCGAAATTGTTTCGTTGAAAAATTCTAGAAGTTCTTCCAGTAATATTACACTAAATCTAACGAGTGAACTATTTAAAAATATATATTCTAATCACCGTTATCATAATAACAATGGATTTTGTTCTAGTAACATATAAATAAACTTTTAGAAGTACTGATGATACTTCTAACAATTGATATCATAATTATAAATGATTTAGTTTTAGTAACACATAAATAAACTTTTAGTAACAGATAGATAACAGAGCTATGAAATGTTTTCCACTGTACCATAATGTTGTATAATTTCACATGTGTTATATATATATACAATGCAGCTATAATATTAATGCTAACAATTGGATACTCTCCTTCTTAAAATATTTAATCCTTTGCACTCGAGGGCTCCGCTATGGAGACGATAAAAAAAGAACAACTAAAACAAATTCAATGTAGTCTACAACATACCAACTATGACTTTTCTTTTAATGCACATAATTTATTATATTATTATATTAATTAATTATATCATTTATTTATAATATGTGAATATAATTTTTCTATTGAAATTACTTTGAGTTGCTGGTAATATGAATGAAAAAGAAACTTCGAGTGCAAAGGGTTAATCAATTTGCATAAGGGAAAAACAACAATGAAACAAATATTTTACTTAATCAGATAAATATTAATAGTAATATTGTCTATAAAAAAAATGAAGACAACAGTAAATATATATATATACATATACTTTTTAAATAAATTAATTAAAATACATGAGAAATTATTTTATTCTTTAAACAAATCAAGGTACTGTAAACTGTCTATTTTTTGAGATCACATTCTGGAATTTAGAAAATAGCTAACATATTATACTAAAAAAAGTATTAATAGTTGATAATTAAATTTCTCAAAATTATACGTTATGATATTAAAACTGAAATGTAAAAAAATTGATTAATTGTTTATAAAATTGTATCACTTAAATTAATATAATATCTTTAATTAAGGTATAAGAAATTGATCAAAATGACAACTTATTCGTTAAGAAATATTATAGATATAGATATAGATATAGATATAGATATATAGATATATATATAAAGTATTCTGGTGATAATGAAGCTCAATTATGTAGTTATCTAGAACTCACCTAGGATCCCTATAAAGTGGGAAACATAACCCGTCGTGTGGCGGGTAAACCGGGTAAATCACTTCAAGGCGGTGAAGATTGCAGAATAACAAGGAGAGGAGGACGATGCTCCTCCTCTTAGGAATAAAAGTCGGTGATCGACTTTTATCGGTAGATTCGAAGAGCACGCCGAGAATGAAATAAAATCGAATTCAACAACAGGATAAGGTCGATCCTTCCTAAAATACCTGGATACAATTCGTTGAAGCACAACACCCGTAGTAGTCCACTACGTAAAAGAGCGGGTAATCGCATTTCCACATAGCTCGTTGCATTCCGCCGTCACGAGCTCGAGTAACAGCTAAACGCATTTGTACATCGTCCCTTTTATTTCCCTAACTATGCTAATGACAATTTTAATTAAACACTTATCCCCTGTGCGCGACTATCCAGCCGATTGTTAACGATGTACACGACACTCTACGACCATTATCTATTTGGGGAAAAATGTTCAACTCAAAACAACCACCAGTTTCGCATTGTTCAAGACGCAAAACTACATATACGCACATAAGTTTCGTCAACTTCAAATTAAACAGATATGTACCTCGAAGTGTCTCCTACGTTATTCCGTCTCAACACTTATAATATATCTTTCTTATTAATATATCTCCCTTTTATAAACAATTCTTCCTACTTGTCGGCTGCTACTATTGTATCTTCATCCACCTCTTCGTCATCGTCATCATCGTCGTCGTCGTCGTAGTAGTCGTCGTAGTCGTTAGTCGTTAGTCGTAATCGTCGTAGCCGCTAAATATGCTACAAGAGAAACACGATATACAAGTACGTAAGTGCTGAACAGCACGAACCAGTACTGATAAGTCGGACCACCGGACTATATGCAACTTACCACTATCAAACCTGAACAACTATTGCGGGCGTATACCGTAGAACAAGCATTATATAGAATCACGCTGGTCAGACTTTCTTCTTGACCATTTTCACAATTTAACATCCAGTGTTGCAACATAACAATGTTTATTATATAGTTACTTTTAGTTTGAATAAACTATTTTATCAATTACTTTTTTTTTTCCTTTGTAATTTATTCATTTGTTATCGTTAATTATTGACAAATTAAATCAAATATATATATATAAATATAAATGCTCAATAAAAATGCTCTAGTTTTTGAGCCAATGATTGATCAGTATCGACGATAATCTTTTTATTAATTGGTCACCCTGTTTGAATACATTTTATTTGAAATCTTCTAATTATGAACAATGCGTTATAAATGCAATGCCAAATGTTTTTAACTTTTATATAGGATATATATTTAAACAATGTAAACAATGTTTATTTTTTAATAATATATATTTGTTATTTTGGTAATCTTTTATAGCTTGAACAATATTTATTTGATTATTGTTGTACGTTCCCGCGTTCATATAGTTTATTGGCTCGTGTAAAACTATACGTGTACGAATCGGTAATAAATAACAAGCGTCTAAAAACGAAACGGTTTGTTTAGCATTTTTTAATCAATTCCATATATTTTTCATTTTATAGCAACGGTGTAACTGAGAAAAAGTAGCTGAAACATTTAATAAGATTTTGTGAAACGTTTTTGGATTATTTTGAACATTAAAAAAATTATGTCTACTTTTAACTTAAATGAATTAAAAGATGTTTTAAAGGATAACGCTGAAAATTCCGGCGTTTCTTTTGCAGGGAGAAATCTCAAACTTGATACTGAACAAGATGGTATTATATATTTTTATTTAATGAAACATAATTTAGAGGTTAAGATACTATAAAATTTTATAGGTTAAGATATGAAATACTTTTTTTCTATTAAAATCATATTAATATTTTATATTATATTTTTTTATTCATTAGCAATAGAAGTAATTAAAGCAATAGAAGAATGTCCACACTTGGAATTCTTCAATTTAGAAGGGAACACATTAGGACCACTCGCAGCAGAAGCTGTAGCTCAAGCATTACAGAAAAATGGAGCTCTTTTAAAAAGAGCTCTTTGGAAAGATATGTTTACTAGTCGATCTAAATCAGAAATTCCTCGAGCTTTAGAATACCTTGGCACTTCTCTATCTACGGCTGGTGCACAGCTTACCGAATTAGAGTTAAGCGACAATGCTTTTGGTCCAATTGGTATTAAAGGATTAGCAGAATTTTTAACTTCTAGAACATGTTATTCTCTTCGTGAATTACATTTAAATAATAATGGACTTGGTATATTTGGAGGTAAAATATTAGCTAAAGCTTTATTGGATTGTTGTCAATATAGTTCACGCGATGGTAAGTGTTAATTTATATAAATACTAACATACAGTTTTGATCATTTTATAAAACTTAATATTATTACAGGAACGCAATTAGCATTAAAAGTGTTTGAAGTTGGAAGAAATCGGTTAGAAAATGAAGGCGCTGAAGCTTTGGCATCTGTATTTAAAAAATTAACAACTTTAGAGGAAGTCGCAATGCCTCAAAATGGTATATCACATCGAGGAATTATAGCGCTTACTAAAGGTTTATCTGCCAATCCAAGATTACGTGTTTTAAATCTTAATGATAATACAGTAGGACCACAAGGAGCTCAAGCTCTTGCAAACATTTTACCAAACTTTCGTGCTCTTGAACATCTTAATCTTGGAGACTGTTTGTTAAAAACAGAAGGTAGTTGTATATTAGCAGCAGCTTTGGGAGTTCAAGGAAATCATCCTTTCCTTATGGAATTAAATTTAAGTTTCAACGAAATCCATACAAGAGGAGCTGGACCCATTGCTCAAGCAATGGCTGATAAAAGTTATTTGAATAATTTACACTTAGATGGCAATTCATTTGGAACAGATGGTCGTGCTATCTTACGTGAATGCCTTACAAGTTTAGAACGTATCGATTCGCTAGGTACATTAAGTGAAGATGATAGTGATGAAGAAAAAGAAGAAGATGAATATGAAAATGAAGACGAAGACGAAGATGAAGAAGAGGATGAAGATGAACATGAGGTTGTAGATGTGGATGAGGATGAGGATGAGGGTGAGGTTGAGGACGAGGATGAGGATGTAGATGCAGATAATGATGTGATTGAAGATCATGCAAATGATAATACTGCTGTAACAAATTTGTTAGAGACAAAAATTGAAAAGAAAGTAACCATTTCAGATTTCTTAAAATCTCCAACAGAAGAAAAGTTATTACTATTACAGTATAATAGTGCAGAACCTTTTGTTGAATATGTCAAGGTTTGTTTTTCATTTCTTCATTTTTTGAATATAATTTTCGAATTTTTAATTTGTATAAAATTGTTATTTATTTTAGAATTTAGTAAGAGATAATGAGAAGCAATTAGAATCCAATTTTACTGAAGAGTTTATCAAATTGATTATGAATGTTTCTGCTTTTTGTGGAAGTAGACTTTTGAATGTAAGAATAAAAGCAGAAACTCTTACAGATATTTTATATGCAGAGCTCTTCGCATTTGCTGTAAAAAACAAACAAATTACAATTTTAAACAATGCTTTACTTGTAAATTTAGGTTTATTAAAGGTAAGCATTTCAACTACATGTTTCAAATTGATAAATTTCATTGTATGTCCATAACTTTTATTATAGAGTGAAGATAAGAAGGCTGGAAAAATTGATTGGAATTTAGAAGGTTGTTTCAAAGCATTAGAAAAAATCAGTAAAAAAGAATATTTCCTCCAACAGACAAGGGATACGTTAAAGTTTTTCTTAGAAAAACCAGTAACAGTTAGCCGTGCAAAAGTAACAGATCCTTTCCAAGATTCCAAAAATGCTCTTAAGTCTGCATTAAATTGTATTCAAACAACATAATTATTGTGGAATATACATTTAATAAAAATTTTGTCATATATGTGCCCATATTTACAATGAGCTAGTTGGTATAAAGTAGTTTATATTCAAGAACTCTTCATCTTAAATAAAATTTTTCGTAATTATATATAATATTTATACAAAGTAATCACACAACTTTAATTTCGAAAAATGTGTATACACTTTTCCTGACTTGTACAAATTATTCTGTACACAACTTTTATGTTTTATACAAATTTGTATGCTGTGTAAAAAAAATGTTCACATACTCAATACAATACAATTTCTTATAATAAATACTGTTGATAACAACAATATATAAAAACCAATAATTCATATAGAAAAATAAATAATTATTATATTAACCAAAAATACTAAACATTTTTAAATTTCTTCTTTTAGAATTCTAAAATATAACATTCAATTATACAAATGGAAAATATAATTCATTTCTTACTTCCAACTATGTGTTCTATATTAAAATTGATAAAAATGTTTTTCTATGAAAAGTACAACTTAATAATAAATCGTTAAAACTTACACAACAGCAAGTTATTATAGTCATTTTAGATCGTTTTATGGCATTAAATGCATCATACTGTCTTTGTATAAATAATACAACATTGATTTTCAGATAAATTTACAAAATCATATTTTAATGCTAAATTTAATAGCATCAAATAATAATCATATCTATCTTTACGTTTTAAATTAAAAACAAAACCGAACAAATACGTATGTTATAGACGCAAATGTGAATTTTTTTTTTAATAGTTTAATAGTTAACTGTTAAAATGTTAAGAATAAAAACTAAAAAAAGAAAAAACAAATAAAATACAATTCTTGAATAATAAATAGTACTTATTAATTAACTAAGTTATATTATTAAAAAGTTTTGAATAATATCAGATAAAAATCATACTTCTAATTTCTTATGGCGTAGGTATGAAGTTATAAAGTTTATTTCATAGAAATTGCTGATATCGGATCCCACCCAGGTTGAAAAAGCTCTACAGATAAGGGAGTACAATGTGATGATGGCTGATCGTTCATATACATGGTTGTCTGTAAAAAATAAAAATTAGAACATACATATATCAAATATTTTGTTTTAATCTAATATTGTTCCTTTCAATATATAATTCATTTACTACCAAAAAGATAGTGAGTTGTTGTTTGGTTTTTATATCACAATCCTGACCAAGATTACAGGGATAAGATATTTTCTCATCATTCTTTGGATTCTCATTTGCTATTAATTTCAAACAATGTTTTTCATTAATTTCAAGTGTCTCTATTATCAATCCTGAAAAAACAAAAATATATTATTTTTATGGAATTATATATTTTAAAAAATTAATTGTGTCTTTTTTTTGTTATTATTTATATTTGACTTACTCCTGTCATTAATATTTGCGGACAGAAATTTATTTAAAATAGTTAATGAGTTGGAATCTTCAGAGAAGAGATATGGATAACGTCTTAATAATAGCTTTGTCAGCAACATGTTGCCACGATTTCCGGCTAAAATATTAGCAGGACTACAAACAATTTCATCGTTTGTTCTTCTTATTAACAATACTGTCCCATCGTACCTTGTTTTATATATTAATTATTAGATAAACACGATACTGATAAATTTTATAATAATTATGTGTGTTATAAATGTATATTAAATTACGACAGAAAAAATATTAAGCACTATACCTATTTAATTGTTCTGCTATATTTAAATTAAAATGTAATCTTATAACATCTTGCACTATTCCTTTTAATAAGGGCATGGTCATAATGGCTAATGGAAGTATATCATCGAATGTAGCATCTAATACCTATAATAAGTGGTTGTTGTGTGTAATAAATTTAATATTGGTTAAATAATAATAATAAAATTGATTACCAAGCTGTGAATAGATGGATAATTCATGGCAGCCCAAGTAGCTGTATATCCACCAATACTCCATCCATAAAGTATTATTTTTCTCTCAGGAAACATTAATTGATGTTTAGCAAATTGCATTATACAATCAACAGCATTTTCCTCTTGTACTGGATATGGTTCACCCTTTGTGGTCAGTTTGATGTCTTACTGTTAGTCATATATGAATATAGATTGGCCGAAGAAGAAGTCTTGCCATTACTACAACTATGTATAAAATATATTCTAATTTTAAGTTAATTATCTTTGCATGTACAAAAGTTAAGAGGTAAAATATAATTAAATTAAGTTTTACATTAGTGGTAACATAATAACTTTTCAGTAATAGCAATTCTTCTCGACGGAATGTGTTTATTACAGTACTCATCTAGCTCACTCATTTGTAAGCACAATACTTACAGTACTGCTACCAAAACCTGGATGATTCCATCCTAAGACAGAATAGCCTTTGTTTAATGGAGTAGATATAATACCAGTTTCGTAAAATCCACAATTTCCTTCACATGTGATGACAAGTATGTCACCATTAGTAGTTCTATAAAAAATAATATTTATACTATATCACTATATCCTTATTTTTACTTTCGTATCGACAGAAAAAACAAATTTATATTACTTTTTCCTCTGATCAATAAATATTGTATCGATTTGATTTCCATCACAAGTTACCAGTTTATATCTTTCTCCTCCCTGTTTTATTAAATCTACTCTACCCTTCAATAGCATGGGATCTATAATAGAAATATCTAATTATTAAAGAAATATATGTTTAATATAAAAAGTATCAACTTACGTAATACCCAATTAATGACAGAGACACTGCCAGGATAAATTAATTTCAGAGCGAAACTGTATGCTATGATGAAGGACAAGATTATTCTTATTCCGCTATTAGATTTCACTTCCTCCAGTCTCAATTTTGTCCTGTTCTTTTCTCTAATAAATATAATATATAACATCACATATGACATTAAAATAATTATAGTTATAATTGTTTGTTAATAGATATGCACATTACTTTTTAATATACATTACCCTGTTATGGTAGAAACTTGAAATTCTACAGGCCAGGAACGAAAGTCAAAATCATATTTGCATAATTCTTGTTTAGTTGTCATATTAGAATTTGCTTGATAATCTTTTAATGCTTTTAAGAATTTGGAATATACTGCATTATTAGCTCTGGAGCAACCACGTGCTGCTAATGAAGTAAATAAAATTACATTTGCACCAGCCGCAACTTGACTTAAATAATATGCTATATCCATTACAGAATAGCATTGCAGATACATAATTACAGCAGCAGACACAAATGCATATGGACTTATAGACCAAACTGCAGTATACTGAAAAATAAGATTATATATTTATTTCAGTATTTAACGTTTAAAAAACCATTTATATACACATATTCCTGTAATAAAGTACTTGTACTTATAATTACAGATTTCATTACAACAGACAAATAAACAAATAAAGTAATAACTTACATAAAATATATATCGATAGGAATGTTACAAAAATTTATATTTAAGTTTATTGCAGTTAGTATTTAAATATAACTGGAGGCAATATTATATAGAAATAAATACACATTGACACACAATTCTTACATCTCAAATAATGTACAAATTAGCATACATTATTTGACAAGCATTATTATATACAAAATTTGTTATTAAAAACTCACCGATATTATTACTCGATCGCTCCATCGTTCTAATACTTTAGGTTCATATGATTTCTGCAAATTAAAATAATCATAACCTCCAAAAACTGCAAGTAAATACAATCAAATAAATATGATAGTTACATCAATAAGTCGTCCAGTTGTTGTTACTTCGTAAATTTTAAAAAGACGTGGCCCAAACATATAATAAAATAATATTCTCATTAACGACATATTTGATTTCCCTTTATTATACTTATCACATAAACTTTAATAATTCAATCCCCAGAACTATCGTTGGGGAAACCAAGAGAAACTATCAAATCATGTAGATCTGAGGTATGAGCATAGTACGCAGTCATGCGCAGTAGAATAAAGCAATATTACAACACGTATAAAGGTTTCAATCAAATAATATTAGTTTAATTTGTCATTATTTTTATGCATTTATATTATTTTTTTTATAACGTCAATTAACAGAATTATTTCATTTAGTATGGAATAGAATAACACGAATACGTATAATCGCGATACGATTAATCGAATGAAAACCTTTAATCAACTTTTAGTTCTTATTTTTTTCACATTCGTCGCTGATATTGCTACGATGAAAACTAATTGGAAGAGATTTATAAACAATAATGAATAAAAGAAAGACAATATAAGTAGTTTTTGTGTGATACATATACAATTTTTTACTTATGAAATAGTTAAAAATAATACATTTGTATAGTTTAATTAAAAACATTGTGTTAGAGTAAATATTGAAGATTTATTAGAAATTTGGAAAATTCATTTATATCTGTACTGTGCATAATCATTTTAACTATGGGAGAGAAAAGGCAAAATAGTTTATCTGTAAGTATATTATATAAAATTGCAATGATTATATATGTAATTAATATACCTTAATTAATATGTCATTGCAATCATATTTATCCAACAGAAAGAAGAAATTGCAAAACAGTTTATGCTGCCAGAAAGAAAAAGTAAAATAGCTACTTTATTAAAGCAAGATGGACAAGCTTACTGTATTTGTAGAAGTTCTGATAGTTCACGTTTTATGATGTAAGTTCCTATAAAATTATATAAATGTACAAATTTAATATATCATTTCTGTAAATACTACATTTGTCATCTGTTACAGCGGTTGTGATGCATGTGAAGAATGGTACCACGGAGATTGTATAAATATAACTGAGAAAGATGCTAAACATATTAAACAGTTTTTCTGCATTGTAAGTTTAGATGAAATTTAAACATATATTATGTGCGATTCTTTCTATAACTAAAATATATTTATTATAATTATTTTATAGCGCTGTAAAGAAGAAGATCCAACATTGATTACACGATATAAACCACGTAAGACAGATCAAGAAGATCGAAAGCATAAAAAATACAAAGAAAAGGAACGTGCTCTTAGATATGAATATGATGCACCTTGGGATCCAACATTGGTTAAAAAATCATCTAAACGATGTGGAGAATGTACAGGCTGTCTTCGTACAGACAATTGTGGGAAATGCGATGCTTGTAGACATTTAAAAAAATTTGGTCCATCTGTACGATTAAAACTTAGATGTATACAAAGAACTTGCAGAGTATTGGGCGATCCACTGAAACCATCTAAAAGTTTCACCAAAGGTTTAAAATTTAATAAAAAGCGTAGAAGAGATTCAAGTAATGAGAGAAATGAACATTTAGAAGCACCGCGACATTGTTATGGTCCTGCTTGTACGAAACAATCACGTCCAGGTAGTAAATATTGTTCAGACGAATGTGGATTAAAACTTGCAACTAACAGAATTTATCAAGTTCTGCCACAACGTATACAAGAGTGGTCATTAACACCGTGTATAGCTGAACAAAATAATAGACGGGCTTTAGAATCAGTAAGGAAACAACAAAATGACGTTAGAAGAATACTTCAGGAGTTAGATAAAAGACATGCAGAATTAGATAGAATAATAGAACGTGCTAAACACGCAACTATAGATCCACAAGCAGAAGTCGATGATAATGATGATACTGAAATGAGCATGTATTGTATCACTTGTGGACATGAGATACATTCTAGAACAGCTATTAAACATATGGAAAAATGTTTTAATAAGGTAATTTTTTTTTAAATAATATAAATGTTTTTTAAAATATTACCATTGTGCTTTTATGATGTTTTACTCATATTATTGTTTTATTTATAGTATGAATCGCAAGCATCGTTTGGCTCCATTTTTAAAACACGTATTGAAGGACAAGTAATGTTTTGTGATTTTTATAATCCTGTTAATAGAACTTATTGTAAAAGATTACGTGTACTTTGTCCCGAGCATTGTAAAGATCCAAAAATCAGCGAAACAGAAGTTTGCGGATGTCCCTTGGTTACTAATGTATTTGATGCAACTGGTGAATTCTGTCGTGCTCCAAAAAAGAGTTGTGTTAAGCATTATGTCTGGGAAAAATTGCGTCGTGCAGAAATAGATATGGAAAGAGTAAGACAATGGTTAAAAATCGATGAACTCGTTGAGCAAGAAAGACAAATTAGATCTAATATGGCCACTAGAGCTGGAGTATTGGCTTTGATGTTACATTCTACTTACAATCACGAATTAATGGAACAAATGACTCAAGAACAAAGCAGAGAACAATTAGAAGCAATGGAGGAAGAACTACAACGTAGATACAATTTACATCAAAACCAATCAATGGAACAAGAAACATAGTTTTATTTCAACACATCTTAAATGTGAATTTTATGATAAGCCTAATATTTAAGTTCTGATGTGTATTATTTATTTCTATATGAACAAATACTATTTCTCTCATTATACTCGATTAATAACAGACACAAAATCATTAAATTTATTTACGATTAACAAAATGTTTGTGACATGATTTACTCTCATGAAAATATATTTATTTACACGTATATAATATGTGGATTTATTGATAAAATATAAATAATATCCTAAAGGTTTCGTCTTCCACCAATGAAAAAGTTTTATTAAAACAATATATAACAAGTCTTTTATATAAAAATTGTAAAATGTTTATTTAAATTTACGTATGGGTGTTAAAGTAGAGTAAACTTCGTTTAAATTATAATTAGGTAATGGGTAAATAATAAATTGACTGCTTCATTTATCATAGTAACGATACTCTACAAAATTTTCTGAGTATTTCGATAATTAAATCTATTCTTTAATGTGTAACTAAATTGCAAATTTGTATTGGAATTAAAAATAAATCCATTTGCATTATTACGTTTTGAGAACTTTTCTTTCTATTTATCACAAAATTATTTATAAGAAAAAAACAAAAAATATATATATATAAATATTTGCAAAGTAGTTTTTGGTATATATATAATACAGAATATAATAAAAAATTATTTCTAAAAATTGATCCATGACTAATCCTTACTCAGGAGTGGCAGGTGTGAGTATTAATTGTGGTATCAATATCTGTTGTTTTTTATTTATGTCACGCGATTCAAATAGCTTCGCTGACAAAACAAAAATACTCTTTTTAAATGTTTGAAAAAATCGGACCAAAACGCATTTATGTAGACATGAAGACGTATTATTAAAATGATTACCTCGATTTTGTTGTTGAAGCTTTGGGATTTTTGATGTTATTTTCTTTTTCGATGCGTTTGCAAAGTCTGTTGAAGAAATATTCGCATGCTTAATCGGTTTATTTGTTAATACTGTATAATTCTTGCGAGAAATAACAGTTTTTGTATTCATAGATAATTTCGGTGTACGTTTAGACAAAGAAATGTGACAAAACGTGGTAAATTCACGTCTTTTGCAAGGTGTTCGCAAGTTAATAGTAACTTCATTAATGAATTTTTGCTCTTTCTTCGTAGACGGATCAGTGTCTAAGGAGAACATTTTTTTTTAACTGCAATTACGTAATGATTAAAAAAGTATATAAATTTGTTTATTTAATGAATATACATACTAATCGAATTATCATTAAACGAAGAGATTTCCTTCATTTCCTCCCTTTTTGATAAGTTCTACCAAATAATAATTTATTATAAAAACACCAATTATATGTATTCAATGAAAAAATGAAATAGCGTTGAACAATTGAATACAACTTACTGATTGTTCATTAAACGATTCTTTGTTTTCTACGATGTTTTTGTCATTCGAAATATTAAAAATATTCATAGTTTGGTCCTCATTTATTTCGAAACTCAAATTATTCGTAGAGTCGTTCGCAGTTTCCAGTGCTACGAATTTATTGTCGATATTTGTTTTTTGATTTATCAGTAATGATTTCATTTTCACAAAATCCCTAAAATACAAAGAATTATCGAGTTCCTCTTCCTTATTTTCCTCTGTATTAAATAAAACAGAAGAATTAAAAATATCTTTACTAATTTTAGAAATAATTGCTGAATTGTCATTATTGTCTTTTGAAGACACAATATTGTTATCTTTATTTATTCGATTATTGGATTCTGCATCGAATTTTAATAATTTACTTAAATGCATTCCCGTATTTTCAACAATATTGTAATTAGATAAAGAATTCTCCGATTCTTCTTCTATGGTAATTAATTTATCATCGCATTTCACACGATCCAAAAAAGTTTCGTTAGAAGATGCAGTATCATTTGTATCAGTTGTCGAAACTATACTATCTTTATTTTCTATTATTAATTCCAATGATTGCTCAGTATTATTGATTTTATCACTTGTATTATGCAAATTTACTTCTTTAACGTTTCCTTTTTTAACGTTGATGATGTCCGAAGGTTTTCCAAAAGCCTCATCCACCATCTGCTTTATTAAAATACTTAAAGGAACGTTGTTTTTAAACAAGTCCGTAGTATTTGTATTTTTGAAACAATTTGAATCGATAGGCTGAATATTTCGTTCTTCAGCAGCATTACATTTGATATTTTCTTTATTTACATCTTCCCGAGAATCTTTAATGTTATCTAAATCATCGTTAAAATACTTCTTTACTTTTTTTTGCTTTTGATTATGACAAATTGACTTATTGTTGGTCAGACACGTTTTATATTTATTGTTCAAAGATTCGTATACTTTTTTAAAATTAATCGATGTTGAAAGAACTGTACAGTCCGGATAATTACTTAAATTTACTTCTACAAAAGTCAATAGAAAAAATATCTTACACCTTCCATTCGTATTTATAAGACATTATTAATTTTGCTAATTAAAAAAGAAAATAGACAAATATTGAGATATTAAAATACCTTCGTTGATACTCACTTTCCTCTTCCATTTTCTTTTTTTTTTTATACGTTTACCTCCTTAATGCGTCTGAAATAATATAGATTAAAAATGTATTGTCAAAATAATATAAATATATCGAAAATCAAGAAGAAAATTTGATTATTTGTTTCCCGAAATTATTGTGTGCCGTTATTACTGTTCTAACGTTATTACGAATTCATAGATCGTTTCTAACTGAGAATTGTCCTTCGACGACGACTCTAAATATTAATTTGTTTTTGATAAACGAAATAATTTTTCAAATGTATTATACCTCATAAATTCAAAACGATACAGAAAAAGAGTCTTAACTGTTTATATGTACATATATATATATATATATCTTCAATTTTTTATTAATAAATCTATCATCTTTTTACGTCCATCTGTTTGCGAATATTGAAATATTAAATAATGAAATTTATCAAAGATATTGCATCCTTAATATTTTTACCTTTTAACCATGATTTTTCGTTATTTTTAACATAGAATACAATTTCAATTACGTTTGATGTAATAATATTAATGGGAAAAAATACTTCATAGAAAAAAAAAAGAAAAAAAAACAAAGAAGACACGTTCTCTATTCTTTTTTTTATAAATCTTCTCATCATTTTAATGGATGTTTGATGATTAAAAAAAAATATATATAACATAGACTTTAGTAATTAGTATAACGTAATCTTAATCAAAAGAATTTGATGAAGTGGAATCATCAACTTTTTAGTACTTTTTTCTTCTTTTGTGTGAAAGTGTGTGTATGTATATTTAATCTAAGTAGAATTGTCAGATAGCGAATGTAAGTTTAGATTAAATGAAATAGAGCCTAACGAGAAGACTGTCGTGTGTGCGTATGTGTGTGTATGTTTAATATATATATATATATATATATACATATATATATATGACAGGGATGAGAGTAATGTTGTGTGGCATCTTTTTCTTTATTCGTTTCGTTTGCTTGCGAATTGTATTATTTTTTTTGTCCTGTTTTTCTTCCTTTTTATTATCGTTATTATTAATATTATTATATTAATATTTTATCATTAATATTATATTATTATTATTATTTTCGACGTATCTGAGAAATCACACGCATTCTCCATTTTGACTATATTATTCTATAAGAACACTCTTATACTCGCATAACTTAAAATTTTTCTTTTATAAATGGAAAATGTTTGAATTCCCTTCTCTCGTATGCTGTTCAATATATATATATGTGTACGTCTGTACGGTGTGTATGTATACGTATATATATGTATTATGTATTTCTGCGTACACAGTTTATAAATTAAATATCGAGTATGAGCACTTCTTTTTTTTTTCTCCTTTTTTTTTGTTTTTACCATACAAGAAAATCTCAACTTCAATTATAATTATATTAAACACGTATTTTAGTTTTTTTTACTCTCCATTTTTGCATGTATGATGAATGCATGTTTTTTCCTTTCCTCCCTCTCATCTCTGACGCTCTCATTTTTTCACACACTCATACTCACTGTATAATTTTATCTTTTCGCATTTAATAATATGTATATATATATGTGTATATATATATACGTACTAAATGTATATTTGAACGCACTTACACACACACACACACACAACACGCATACACGCACGCACGCATGCATGACGCACGCAACGAAAGGAAACGAAACAACAACGATGTATTTATCACAGTACCGTACGCAAAGCTTATATGAATTTGCAGATAGAGAATAGCATAAAAGGCCGAATGGCGACGCGCTATATATGTACATGTACATACACACATATGTATATATATATATAGACGCTTCGTTATATATGTCCAAGGAGGATTTTCCTGTTCGTAAAAGAAGCATTGAACGTTTCGAGTTTTAAACACACAAACTCTTCTCGTTTATTTAACATACACGCACACATACTCTCATTCTCTCTTTTTTTCTATCTTTCCATTTTTATTCTTTTGCCTATTTATTTATTTATATTTATTTGTTTGCTATCGGTCTTTCTTGCGCACGAAAGACACACGTGCAACTTTCTCTCTCTCTCTCTCTCTCTTCTCTTTCGCATCGTATTTATGATTTTTTTTTAACTTTTTACATATTTATGTAGTATCTCATGGCAATGACATTCTTTACACATTCATGGTCCATGACAGCTTTGCATAAAATTGAGTTGAGTTGGTTTTTTTTTTTTATATTTTTTTGTATCTTTTTCATTTATTTCATTTCATTTCATTTCATTTTATTTTATTTTATTTTATTTTATTTTATTTTATTTTATATTATTTTATTTTATTTTACTTTATTTTATTTTACTTTATTTTATTTTACTTTATTTTTAATATTAGTAACAAAATAGTAAGCGATGTTTTTTTATCGGTGTCCTCGCGCATGTCCGGAGAATTATTATAAATGAATATTTTTTCTTTTTTTCTTTTCCGATCGTATATTTATATATGCGATCTTTTTAATTTTGTTCTTTTTTTTGTTTAAAGATTTTTTTTTCTTGGACAATAGCACACTACATATATTTTGGTTTCTATAGAGAATAATAAAGTATCTACATATACATGCACATATATATATATATATACGCATATATACATATACAAATAAGAGGAGACATATACATATATACATATATATATGTTCGCGTCAAGCGACACGAATCATCATCATCATCATCATTATCATTATCATTATCATTATCATTATCATTACCATCATCATCATCCGGACACGCATCATCACCTACATACATGTATGGCGTGCGTCAAGCAAAAATCCAAGATTTTTCTTATTCCTTTGCTTTGTATGTTTTGTTAACATTCAATTCTAAACGCGAGGAAAACAGGCCGATAAAAATTGTTAAAAATAAGTTAATCGCGTTTCAGATACTGCTTTCTTTTTAACTTTCTTTTGAAGGAATAAACAAGAAAAAGAAAAATTAAAAAATAAAAATAAAATACTTTAACAAAGAAATAATCTTAGTTTATGAAAGATAAATAATAAGAAGCAGTTTAAAACCATTACTCTTGGATTTAATATTAATAATCGAAGCTATTGATATTAAATATATGAAATAATCAGTCGTATGGTCGTATTTGTTAGATTTAGACATTTTGTTAATTATAAGAAAAAAATAATTAATCATCTCGGATAGTATTGCTTGGCAACGCATTTTATACCCACAAAAAGGGAACTTTGGCAACATACTAATAATTGGCAATAACATTCTTTCTTTCTCTCACATACATAAGTATTTATATATATATTTATTTTTTCTCAGCTGGGCAGTACAGCCTTTTTCTTCAATACACTTTTTTTTTGAATCCTTCATTAATTATTGTTTTCTTTCTTTCTCGCACAATCACACTGCATTAACTCTTTTTCTTTCTTTCGTCCTTTTCTCATTCTTCATCGTTCATCGCTATATTCCACATAACAATCTAATTAATATTAAATCGATTGTAATTTCCATAATGATAATAATAGCTATTAAATGTATATATTTACAATACAGAAAATCGTTCATCACTTTGAATAACAAATTGTACAGTGATACAAGGCTAACAGTGAGATCGCGGCTCGGATCATTCATTATTTTGAATCCTAACCGAGCTTCTCTCGATTTTTACTAATTCTTTTTACAGAGTTATGATATATGTATCTATTCGCTCATATATCATCGTACAATCGAATTTGAATCAATCCTTAAGGACGAAGCATATCTTGGAAGGAACGTCTAATAAAGTACGATATGCATGTAGAAAGTTATTAAAAAAAAAAAGAAAACAAAACGAAACAAAATAATAATAATAATAATAATAATAATAATAGTAATAGCAATTAAAAAAAAAAACAAAAGAAAAGAATAGAAAGATTTTTATAAAGATCGACAGATAATATTTAAGAACTTTCAAAAACATTTCTCGACAATAAAGTTCTGTATAATTGTGATGTGTATAAAACGACGAACGTTTCTTTTCTTCCTTTTTTTAAATACACTATAATAATTAATAATAATAATAATAATAATAATAATAATAATTAATTAATTATAATAATAATAATAATAAGGGAACTTTGACTCTACGTGCAAAATAATTGATATGACCTGTGACTGTGTTTTTATATGACGAACTGATACGTTTTAAAATGAAAAGAATAAAGAAAAAAAATCTTTTACAATTAAAGGATCAATGGCATGAACAATAATGCATAGGCCACATATTTCTGAATAAATGCGAGTAGCCTAAACGTATAAGAAAATAAAGCATTTGTACTTTTGCTTACACTGTTAAAGAATAATAGTGACAGTAAAGAGAAATAGTTCGCTGCTTTCTGTGTGTACATAGATTTTTAATCATTAGTTAATATCTCTTAACAACGGTTATTGGTTGTAGATTCGGAAACAAAGATAAATATATATATCATTTGCATACATGGCAATTTCTTTTATTTTTGCCTTTTTTCGCACATTTAACGAAATTATTAAAATATGTGTATTCTGGATGCAATGTGTAGATTAGCATAGCTGCCCTCCTACGCTAAATTATTTACATATCATTATTTTATGGTCCTATTATTTTCATGAAGTACATCTGCTTGTTTTCCTTAATGTAACTACTCTGTGTGAATCTTGTTATTTTCAGCCATTTGAACCGGTCAATGGCACGAGCTGATATTGTTATCTATTATTTTACTTTACTTTATTTTAAGGCGATGAAGCACCTGACTTGAACAGTTTTATGCATATTGGATTAAAAGTTTGTCAAAGAAAATATTATCCTACTTAAACGAGACACGTGTTTTTTAATAGATTTAACTCCTTTGATGTCTTGGGGATTTAAAATTGCTTAATTGATCTAATTAAAAATATTATATAAATGTTATGAATTTGAAATTTACATTTTATAAAATATATGTAGATTTTTAAAAGCATTTAAATGAAACAAATAAATGTGATACGAATACCAATCCAACTAACAATCAATATAATATATCTTATGTAAATTATTTCTTTATATTTTTTGATTATGAGTAAACAAAATGAAATATATATGTATATATATTGGTCCAAATGATCTTATGTAGCAACTATACAACACGTGTTATGCAATAAGATTAATTGCTGCATTATTGTCTAAATTAAAAATTCTGTATTTGCAATATTTTAAATATACTTCCACAATTATAATTTTGCTCTTAGAGAAGATTATATTATCTTTGCACTAATATCCAATATGCATTTATATCTCTCATACTAAATACTTAAACTCTCTTTGCTAGTTCAAAGCTGCACCCCCAGCTGGGCTTATATATTATTGAACAAACTAAAAAAGAATATCAACAAAGTTCATTTCTTTTTTTCTTCGCACTCTCCTACATAATTTCGATATTACGGAAGAAGAAAACAATAACAAAATTTATTAATCTTATATATTAATAGTGATTGAATTTCATTAATATTAAATAGATGATATTCATCATGCTTCCATAAGAAACTTATCACACGCATAGGTAATATGTTATTTAGTTATTACCATTAATGATATATTTTTCACAATCATTCGTGAATTCTATATTCAATTGGAGAGATTGCTGTCACAACTAAACTACTAGATAAATTTTTATTTAGATTATATGAAATTGATAATAAAAGATCACTTAAATTTTTAAATTATTTTATATTATGGCAAATATTTATGATCACAAATGACCAACACTGCAGTACAAGTACCATTGTCATTAAAAAAGAAGAAAGTATAGTAGTGTAATCTGGAGTTTAAGCAAGAAAACTATAAATCTGCATTTAACCAGCAAAGCTATGTATTCTCATTTGACATAAATGCGTTTATCATATGCAGCTTAATCGCGTGGATTTATATGAACAAATAATATAAAAAAAAAATTATACAAATTTGATATTGAATAAAAAACATTATTTTTATATACGTGAAATCAGAGATTTATAAACAAAAATGAAAATAAAATATTATTTCTTTTCAAATGAGACATTATATATCGTGTTTGTATATACTATATAAGAATATATATAAATAGTAATTTGTTGTAATATTTGGATCTTTTTAGGAACACATCTTTTACTTTTTCAAATAATTGCTACTTTGACGTAACAAGAAGTTATTATCTGAAGGAAACTATGAAATATGACATTCTAAATTCAGTGCTTCTTATTTCAGACTTATATTATATATATATAATTAATCTTAATTAGAAACACACTTAAATTTCGGAATATAATGCACAATTTGTATAACGTGCTTAAGTCAATGAAATTTCATATATAATTATCACACAATTGTGTACAGCAATCTCACTATCGAAATCTATTAATAAAATAAATGATTACCTAGGTAAACTGCATACATTCACACTCTCAATTTAGATCATCACAAGCAAGAATTTTATTATTATTATCATTATCGATAATTAATAATTAGTTATTTATTACATAAGCGAGTCTGTGTAAAAATTTAGTGAGTTTTGACACATTTGCACTCTCGGTATCACTGTGTGAAGAATCAGTTCGATTTTGGAGCGCAACATTTTCGAAAACCAATTTATATGATACTTTCTTAAATTATCGTTTACCACAGCTGGAAGAAGTCACCATTTCACGGAGAAAATTGTTCCATATCAAGTTAATTACACTGTTTTAATATGTTACACATGTGTTTTAATGTCTCTTAGCACTTATTTTGACTTTTTCCTAATGCACTTTGCAGTGTTCTTTACTTTTCATGATGCTGTCTCTCAAATAAAGTATATATACTTTTAGCTTTTCACTATTTTTTCATTTTTTACTCTTAGGGCTTCGATGAAAATTCACTAATCACTTCAATCATTCCGAATTCATATACAAATAGGTAATTCCAGCTCATAAGATATTAAGACATTGATAGATTGCCTGATAACAGTTCGATGTACATAGTTAATGCAACACATTATTTATAAACTACCCATTGGGTTTTTATATATGATGCACTAAAATGATGAATCTGTAATTTTTAAAGGCATCAGCATTAAACAGTCCTTGCAGTGTAAGCATCTTAAAAACTGGCTTAATTGCAATATAATTTGGAATCGTCTTAAATCCATTAATATATTCTTATGCAATTCTTAAAGCCATACGTTTATTAGATGGTGCCCCAAGGATACTTCTCTAAACCATATGCACAACCGTAGTATATGTGCATATGGCTTATATAATGCAATAATTACCTTCTTTTGATGAGAGAGGAGCAACATACACATTTCTTATTATATTAATTCTTTATCTCCCATTGAAGATGGTGTTATGAATGAATATTATTATCTCATATGTTGCTATGGTTTTTGCAAAAATTGCGTAAGCATAATCTATGTACATAGATGAAAAATGTATCCTTTCCAGTCTCCATTTTTTTTTGGTAACTGACCTATTTACATTATTATCTCTTGAGGCACACTGCGCCATTCGGCTATGCTGGTATAACATTAATAATGAAATCCAGCTTCAGACAACAGTTGATGTGTTTTATCAAAATCTTGATAAAATGTTATAAGTATTTTTATCCATTACATCACCTTTTCAAATATGTTATCTGATATTTAAGTTAAATAGCTTTCCCGAATGTAATAATATGTAGATAATAGTTCACTCATATCAAACTGTATATAGTATATTTTTGTTTGTAGCATTGAGTCCATTTCACTGCCCACTGTAATATTGTATTCTGCCTGTTTCTGCTGTCTCTCTCATAACAGCATCCCACGCTATGTTCATGAAAACAAAAGAAGATACAAAAAAAATGAAAACCACATATATTTTAATGTATAATAAAGTTATAATAACATAGATATAAAATGAAATAAAATATAAATTTCATAATTACACTTACCCAATCCAACAAACGAGACAATTTTATCGTGATTATAATTCTGTATATTCACATCTTCTTCAGGTGCTACATATAGCATTGCAAAATCTTCCTTTGGTTGATGATTGTATTTTTCTATAATTCCAGGAGGTGGAGGTGGTGTTGGTGGAGAATACATTGCTGGTGGAAACCTTGTTGGATATCCAATATATGTTAAAGATGGAACCATAACAGAATGTACTGGTTGTTGGGCCACGTGAGTGTTAGGCGATTGCATATGAAAATTTGGAGGAAATTTATCATATCTCACATGTTTATCGTAGATAGCAGGTGGTCTATCAAAATTTGGAGGTGGTTTATTAAGAAGTGGTTGAACCAAAGAAGGAAATGTAGGATTTGCTGGTGGAGTCTCTACAGAATCTTCCGAGAGTAAAAGTTCATTAATCTCAAACCCAAATGTTAACTCAGTTGGTAAATCACTGCCTTTCAGAAAATCAGATGTCTCATCCAACAAGATAACTGCAGGTCTGGAAGAAGTATTGTTCTTCTTTGTAGATCCTTGTGTTTCTACGGATTTCTGTACTTTATCATTTTCAGTAGATATTAATAATTTTGATTTTTTATTTTCATTATCCTCTTGATTATCTTGCTTTGTATTATGAGATAATATAACTCCAGATTTTCCAGATTGCTCTTTCGCAATTTTCACCATTTTGTCTACCTTTATATGTGTTTTAACAGAGTCTACATCAGCATTCTGTGCTTCATGTATCGGCTTTGGATTATTATTCAATCCTTTAAGTTTTGTAGCCTCATTATCATCTATTATCGATCCTATAACATTAGCTTTGGTTTCACAATATACAACAGGACTATCTGTGTTATGTATCTTCTTGACATTTTCATCTTGATATCCAGTTTTCCTATAATGTAATTCTTCTTGTTGATTTTGTATATTTTGATTACTTTGCGAATAACTTCTCCTATTTCGTGGATTATTTATTTTTGTATTCGCAACAATATCTTTATTGTTATTAGAATAATTAGGATTGTTATTTTCAGAGTCGAATGAATTATTAGTAGTATTATTTAATTTAGATTGAATTGCATTTGGTATTGTCTCATTCGAATGTGGATTACAGTTAATTATATTCATATGCTTTTGTTCTTGTTGCGTCAAACTTTGCTGCATTTTTTCTATATCCTGGAAATATTTGATAACTTGCATATTTTTATTAATCGCCTCTTCTTGAGCTTCTGCCTTCTTTCGATCTGACGAGTTCTTAATCTTTGACAAAGTTGGAGAAGGTGGTTTTTCAAAAGTAAGACCAACATTGTGAACATGATTTGAATGTGCAAAACCATGTTGTTTTGGTTTCCTATCGGAGTGTTGTAATTCATCCAAACTTGGATAATAATCTTGAGGTAATTTGTCTGGTTCTGAGGGGGTTTTAGATGAAACTCTTGGCCAAGATGATGTATTTAACATACTTGGAACTATTGGCATATTTAAAACCGAATTATGTGACATATTCATAGTAGCCATCCGAGCTATATCTGCGTAACTTGCTTGTGGTGTTCCTCCCGAAGAGGTTGCTGTTTTTGATATATTATGTTTCGAGGTATTTGATGTAACGGGTAACGAATGGACTGAATCCAAGTCGCTGCTATCAGATTTATCGCTGTAAAAAAATAATTTATATACAAATAATTCAACAACAAAAAATATTTATATATATAAAATATTTATTGTATTGTACCTTGGTGGCATACTGCTAGTAGATTTTCTTCTGAGTTCTGGCGATAACGGTGCTCTATACTCGTTCGAAAATTCTCTTGGATTTTGTAAATATGATCCAGTTGTTGATAAGTTTTGCGCTCTACTACCACTGGAACTTCTACGTTGTTTTTTAGTCTTCTTCTTTTTAGTAACTATTAAAAACTCGGGCTCCTGTTCTGGTTCTGGATTAACTTTTTTATTAGAGTTTCGACGACTAGTATAATCGTCTCCAGTATCATTGCAATATATAGACTGACCCTCCTCCGTTCCCCAAGAACGTCTGTCACCACGGCAATCTACCGCCGCATCTCCTGTACTTCTTTGTTTCGCACGACGTAATGCCACATTAATTGTACCTTGTAAAGAACGTTTTTTAATATAAATATTTTACATTATTTCACATAAACTGCATAATTAACACGTTCGGCGCCAAGCGTGATTCGGTTGAGTTTCTCGCGGGCCCAAATTTTACTGTCAGCGCACCAAAACGGAAACGGAGAAATAAGCGAGAATACCAACAATGTAACTCGAGTAGGTCCGTGGATTGTCGATTATCTACATTTACAGAGCCTTTGACCCATAAAAATGATACATTGTTTAGTTCCGAAATAAGCTTATTTTAGATTTTGGATTTGAAACGCTTATCGCTTTCCCTGGGAAGCGATAATTTGATGATGACGTTGTGAGTTTTAGATAAAAACACGTTGTGAGTTTTAGAAAGTAATATTTATAATATCCTACATATAAATTAATAAAAAGTAGAGTGCAATTTGTGTACTTTTGATATTTTTATGCTGTATATTCTATATTAATACTTCAGTGCTTGTTCCATTAAATTTGTTTTCAAAATGCAACTAAAAATCTTATTTAACTTGAACAAGAAAAGCGTCACCCATATATGGGTGACGTGGTCCCCACGGAAGCATACCCATCATTCAAGTACGGGTGACGCGGCGCCGAACGTGTTAAACAAAATATTCGAACTTACTACTATGCTGACTGGAGATACTGCTATCGCCACTAGAACAATTGCTTTGTTCTGCGGTAAGGTCCTCGAGTTTTGTTTTTGATATTTCCTCTAAAGAATTAGATTTTTGTAACTTAGTTGATAATTGTTCTCTTTTAGAATCCTTTTCTCTTGTCCTCGGTTTTGTTCCAGAACTAGATTTCACTCTAACAGGATTACCAGTTTTATTCTTTTTACCTTTAGATTCTTTGCTTTCAATGAAGTTAAGTAAACTATCAATATCGTCCTCATTACGATGTCCTACAACGCTTTCAGCGGTATAAACAATAACATTAGGTTCCTGTGTATGCTTCTTTCCGCGTTTCTTTCGTTCTGCATTATAATTTTGTACAGCATTACCATTTTCATCAAGAGATTTCTTTTCCGCAGAAGAAGTTGCATCTTTCATTATGGCATACTGTGTTGTACATCTTGGAAGTTCTATTGGGAAATAACCATTAACATTCTAATCTTATTTTTTGAACAATTAATACAAATATCTTACCTAATGCATTATTTTGAATCTGCCATGAAGCTGGCATCATGGAACATAAACTTGAGATTCCTTTTCCTTGATTATTGTTAGTACTGTTTCCTGAACCACCAATAACACATTTCGCACTATTATAAGTTTGAAATGGAAAAGCCCCCGTCACCTCAGCACTAACTGATATTTTTGATTTATCCTGTTTACTGTTATGGTCACAAATCGGAAATTTTATCGTGGTATCTACAGGAGTCTGAGCTATATCAACAGTAGCACGTGCTATAAATTGTCTACGTGGCTCAATAATTTTCATTTCAATTCCCTCATCTTCAGCATCTAATGAGTGAGGTCTTTGCTGTACCCCACTTGTTGTAGATCCAACATTCCTTTCGCTGAGAGCACCTACCTATAAAAAGTAATTTATACACATTCTAATTATTTTTTAAATATTTTTTTGTTAGTAAAAATTTTATATTTGTTCTCTATTTATTATTTGAAATAAATTGAATAAATATCCTCAATGTAAATAAAGTTCATGTATTTAAAGAATTTGAAATAAATTTTCTGTATTACCTCAACATAACTTAAATCAATAACAGTGTAATCAGATTTATACTCTGGTGGTGGATTATCTGATTCAAGCATCTCATTTGTCCCGTATTTTCCTTTACTGCTTTTCTTCTCGCGTTGTTCACTTTCGGATTCGTAAAATCCACTTACGCTATCCCTTTTATTATCTTTTTTGTCTTTTTCTTTGTCTTCTTTTTTTGATGAAACACTCGATGATTTATCTAAAGATTTGGACTTCTCCTTATTAGTCCAATCATATGTTGTTCTTTCTTCAGAAAAACCCTTCTGTAGAAAATCATGAGAAGAAAATACGAATTGTAGTTTATAATGATTTAAGATGTATAGAATATAAAATTATAGTACTGAATACAAATTTGCTTTTACGAAGACAATTGATACAAACCTTTCTGTCAAATATGAGATCAAGATTGGCCAAAGAAGCAAGGCTGTGGGATGCATTAACATTAGATGGCAGAGATCCACCTTCTCTTTCCCTAGCAGAAACACTAGGACCTGTGTATTTCTTATTCTTTTTTTTGCCACTTCCGTAAGTGTGACTAGAACCAGATGTTAGATAAGCAAAGCTACTATCAAACTCTGATGCAATAGGTTGTGCTAAATTCTGCAATGAACCACCGTGTCTGTGACGTTCTGATACAGAATCTCGTTTATGCCTTCTACGAGTAGAACCAGGGAGACACCGTGAATTAGTCACTACCCTACGACCTTCTTCGGTCTCATCAGCTTCAGCTTCTTGTAAGAGTTCCTATAATCGGAAGATTTCTTTTTCTAATATTGCCTTTATTTTCTGTTAACATTTTATATAACCATATTATTATTATATTTCATATAAATAATATAGGTTTGCTTTACATTATGAAATTGAAATGAATAAAGTGTTGTTAAAGATTAATTACATCGATAGGAAATGTTAATACTTAATTTTTGTTAATACCTTAAATAAGTTAGATTTTCCTTCACGATCTTTAGGACATTTATAAGTTATAGCTTCGTTCAGTAGTGCACGCAATCCATCATCATCTAAAGTAAGAAGAGTTGGTTTTCCCTAGACAAAAAAAATAATAAATAATACTATTAATATATATATAATTATATATATAAATTTATTAATACCTGCATATCTCAAACAAGTATTATATCAATATTTAAGGTTAAATAAAAACATTGTAAGATCAGTAGTATATATTCAAAGAATAGTCTGATTTGAAAGAGTTGTGTCACTAAAAAGTACTTGTATTATATAAGATACAAGAATTAACTAGCATGACTGTATTTTCTCATTCATGCATAATTTCAGATTTTTTACAAAATTGCATACTATACAAATATATTTTCTACAATTAGATTAGTGATAACACAATTTAGAATAGAACGTCTTAAACATCCATATATGGTAAGGAGAATGTACTCAGCAATTACAATTCAAATAAGGTAAGTATGTCAATTGGTTAACCAAAACTTCAGAATCAATTCTATTTGGAAAAGATTTTCGCAATGTGCATATAAAATGATGTTTTGAAGTCAACTAAAATAATAGATTTAATCTGTTTGTATCTTAAAATAGATTTTTATGTACGTATATACAAAAAAATAACTTTTGCACAATGATGTAATTAATAAAAGTTATTTTTTTTTTTATATATATATTTCAACAAAATATAAATAAGGATCTGATGAATAAGAAATGTCGAATGATAGAATATATCAAAACAATTAATCGCTTAAACAGTTATTATTCTTATGGTATTAAAACTGACTCGTCAGCGTATTAATTGTGGAGAGAAACCCAGAATAAAAAGTTTCAAGTTTAATGTATTGCATACGTTTCAAATATTTAGTAACTCTTTTTATACGACGTTGAATTACAGGATCAACAATATTATTATCCATACTTTTTTTCTGATCATGCTAATATATATAATATTAAAGATTATATTTAAACTATATAAGAGTATTAATAATTGAATGTATACTTGTAATATATGAATTTTCTCAAACTGCATCAAAATCATTTATATGTTAGGGTTTGCGTACAGTATTATATATATTATTTGATCTGTTATCATAAAAAATAAAATTTTTGGTTAGATGTGTTATCGCAGTTGGTACATTCAATTGTAATTTGAATTCACATAACCAAGTGTTGAAAATTAAGTATGGATTAACAGGGGAAAAAATTCATTTTGTGCAAATGAATACACATCGTATCATTGTTGATAAATCTATAACCATTATTATAAACTCAAACATGGGAATAAAAAATAATAAAATAATGGTTCCTGTATAAAAAAAAAAAAAAAAAAATAATTAGTTCTCTTGTCAGTAGGGCAAACGTATGGCATGAAAAAAATCATTGATTAAGAATTTTTAAGGAAAAATAATATAAGCAAAACGAGGTCTCGTCTTTTCCTTATTGAAAGAAAAATATAATAAATAAGTAAATAAATATAAATAGATATTAAAAATTCGTTATATTCAATCTGTACCTTAACACCAAGATTTGGCAAAGTTAGAAAGAAGACGAATGGCAATAAGAAACTCTTCGGTTAGTTCCACCGAACGATAGAAGATCGCCGTTAATAATGACGCACCGTTGTCGAGTAGCCCTTGAAAAGAAGAAAGGATATCCAATAGCTGAATTTACCATTGGGCAGAAATTAAAATAGGACACGCAACGAATGGGGATGGATTTGGGCTTGTCCAGAGATCAATAGACGTTCCACGATTAGCTCGATCAAGACACGAGATATCGGTGTGACTTACAAACGAAGGAAAATCTGCTCGTGGCAGTGCCGGCACGGAAATTATATTTTTAGAGGGCACCTGGGTCGGACCGCAATCGCCTCTCTGCTAAATTCACTCACTGTTTTAACGATAGTTATGAAACCGTAACGATAGATTTTTCTACATAATCCGAGTCACAAACAATATACACACAAGTGAACATGACCATGCGTATTCGAACAAAAACAATTAGAATGATAGTTTGCAAATATACTGCCGATTTAAGTATTTAACGAGCGGGCGCGGCGCGCACTTCTCAGCATGGCCGCCGCCATTACACTGAAATCGTAACCGTCTCAGGACCGTAACTAGCTTCTTCTTCTCCCTCATTTCCGCATTGCACTATTTTTTCCTCTCTTTCTCTTACTTCCTTAATCTCTTTTGCGGATATCTGATCATTGCTTTTCATATAAAATCCTAAATATGCAAATATTTCGTTAAAGTTTTTCTACGTCAAAAAATAAACATATTTCCTTATTAAATATATTCGACAAATCTTATTGGTGATTATGATTGCTAAAGACGTGAACATATTATACATATTATTATCTACTTAACAATTCTTATCGTATGTGATTCAGGAATTTTTATTTTTTTTCGTTTATAAAATCATTTCATTAATTATTATATTGATGATAATAACATAGAAATAAATCAAATAAAACGTTGCTTGATTAGATATATATAATATATTATTTTTCTTTATATTTACGATAAAGAATAGAACATAAAATTAATAAACAATTTCAAACCAAATTGTTGTAAAACTCTTTATGAGCTTGATACTCAGTGTCGTATCAATAAAAAATGGTGCCACAAGTAAAATATATATATACGAGATATTTTGTATTAATGAACACTTTGCCACATATTATTAACCTTAACCATGATATTTTTATGTACGCTGTTGTTTCTTTTTTCTTATTTATGCCTAATTTACGTATGTTTTAAAAATATATTGAGAAATATCGATGAGAAAGTGACTAGCTAATAGCTGACTGCTAAAATCAAAGTAAAAAAACTGTACAAAACACCAAAAGAAAAAAAGAAAAGGCACAAAAAAGGCCAAAAGAAAAAGCAAAAAAAAAGCGACTACCGATTTGAAGACTGTTTTGAATACATTACGTCACATATATTCCATTGGTTCTGAACATGATAATTGATTTTATATCATGACGTGTTTAAAATTATCTAAATATGTACACAGCTCTAACTAAAGTATGTCCAATTGGGAGTGATTTTTACAACACACAAGACTTTGGTTTAATTAACACAGATAAAAAACGCTTTATCGTAATGAGATTATGATATATTCTAATTTTACGAGGTTAATGGAGTCCAATAAAGATATATATACATATATTAATTATTTTTAGACAAACTTGATTGGATAAAAACGATTTGTCATTAATTTCTTTTAGTATTATTCGAATATTCATGAGTGAATGGAAAGAATCACAAAAATACAGTCAATAAATTTTCTAATATATTTTTTTTATCAATATCCTCGAAGATATGAACCAAAATAATTCAAGTTTTTAATAATTTTTCGATTTATCTTTATATATATTTGTTTATGCGATTATATTAATAGTTTTCAATAGATCACGAATTGATGCATTGACTTCATAACTTTCTTTACTAAAAACAAAAAAACAAAAAAGAAACAATAAAAGACAAAAAAGAACAAAAAAAGAACAAAAAAATAATTAAAAGATAAGAGTATGTAAAAAATAATCCTAGTAACAATCTTACATCTGCGATTTTTTTGTAGGCCTATCAAAAAAGAGAGAAAAAAGAAAGAAAAAAAAAAAGAAAAGAAAATGAAAAAACATAAGGTAAATGTCGAACAACAATTTCAATAACAATGACGAGCAGAGAGATATTCGCTGCTCACCTTTTTATTGTCAGAGCCGCTGTTAGGTGTTGTACCTTGACCGTTTGTAGGCTCAGAAATTGTATCGATACGCGGGTTGCTAGTTGCTTCGAGATTAATACTCTGAACTACCAAGGCCTCTGGCGTACCGAGTATAGTATTTTCGGTAGCCGAATCGTTGCCGATTTCTGTTCGACCGTTATCAGTGTTGCTTTTGTCAGGTGCAACCGGTTCCTGACGATGGTCCGGCCCTGGGGACATCTTGACGTTGATTGACAGGACCGTGTCCGCCGTGCTCATAGTCTCCTTGTCATTCTTCGCAAGATGTCTTTTGGAACGTTTTAGGCGTTAGAATAATAGCGAGAGGAACATCAATAACGATTCTAATGAAAAATGTTTAACGAAGTATCGCTTACGATAATAGTTTCATACGATTCTTCATATATAGTAACTTTGTTGTGATATATTTTGAAAATGTGACAATGACAGCGAAACAAGCACGAATATTTTCACGTTATAAGATTGACTAACGCTTTATTCGCTGAACGTCGACACATCGTAGTTCTTTTATCATCGACTTACGAACGCGTGCTTTTAGAACAGTCCGTTCCCTGATTCGTCGACGACAACGGCAACGACACAATTGGACGTACAGAAAGTATAAGAAGAATAAGGAGAGCTTGAAATGTTTTTTTTTTCACGCGCGTATTGTACGCGCACCGGGAATGACAAAAACGGTATCATCCATTCCGTCAAGCGTGCTTCCAAATCTTGTACTTTCCCTTGCACTTGATCTTTCGTTCCAACACTTCACTCATTTCGTAGTTTATATTAAGGACATATCTTCGAGGTTAATTGAAACACTCTTTCTACATCTAACTTAATTTTTATCTCACTTTTGACTAAATTAAATAATGTTCACTCTACTTTCATCATTTACCTGGTTAAACCTAAGCTGTCCGTTCTCCTTTGACAAACGAAATTAATTTCGCATTTTAACGTAACGAAACTGTACGTCTATATCAAGATGTTATATTTCCTGTGCGTCCCTTCCAACACCTTTTTTTTTATCTACGCTTTCCTTTTTTCACAACGCTCGACCTCCTTCCATTCACTTGAAAAAGAGACGACTACGACGGCGAAAAATTGATATTCGCGGGTGTTCGATGCGACACTAAGTAAATCCAAGATGGCCGTCGTACGGAGAGCGGTACGGAGAGCGGCACGTACGCGTCAACCGGTTACGACTTATTCGAATGCAGACGCACAGTGTCCAAGTCCTCTCCTCGAAAAGGTTTCTACTCGTGAAAACGAGTACATAGCATGCGTGGACGGAGTACGAGGACGGGAGAGCGGATCCGTTCTCGTGCGTGACCCGTTGACGGCATCACTCTGTTTCGCGTTCGGTCTTTCGGCCTCGAACCAGCCGCTTTCTCCCTTACTCCTATCTTTTGCTTTAGATACCTTTTTCTCTCTCTTCTTTGCACGCACCAGTGTCGTACCACGCACTCCTCCTCCTCATCTTCCGTCTTTTTCTTTTTCCTTATTTCTAGCTCGATACCTTATATGACACACAAGGAAGATTTCATGTAACTTCAAGGCAACTCTGATCAAGCTCACTGACACTTTCAAATCATTCACAGCAACTATCGATCGTGCCAATGTTCACCTGTGTCAATTGTCCGTTATACCTTCGTACCACACTCTTCTCGACACGATCGTAGTAGAATATTCTGCCTATACAGATAGAGAGCAAGAGCAAGAGCGAGAGCGAGAGTGCGAAAAAGAGAGAAAGAGAAAGAGGGAGAGAGAGGGGAAAGAAAAAATCAGAGAGAGAGAGAGAAAATATATGAGGGGGAGATCATGAAGAAGAGGTAAGGATATAGACGTTACCTCGTTGTCTCTTCGTTTTTACAGCTCGATCATGTATACCAATCACCGAAAAATCTTGCTTAATGATCTATGGTCATTGATCGCATGTCTAACAAATCACGCATTCAATTTCACTCGCGCATGTAAGTCAAATTTTTAAAATCGTATATGTCCGTAACATTCGGTCAAACTCGGCGGTAAAGCGTCGTTTGTCTTTTGCCGTTTTCAATTGTTTCTTTCTTGTCTCTCTCTCTCTCTCTCTTTTTCTCTTTCTCTACATCTTTCTCTCCCTCCCTCTCTTTCTCCACTCTTCTTTAACGAACGACAGGAAAATGTCGATTGCACTAAGAAAAGAGAAAGATCATTTAAAGGCAAAGAATATGTGTCTCTCACACAGTAAACAATTTTTTTTGAGATGCAATAAAAACGACGATTGCAATTTGCGCGGAGAAACACAACCGATCAGACGCCGTTTGGCCTCCGAAAATGTCGTCTGGTTTCAGGGACGTGATCATTCAGTGTTGCACCTCGTACTGAATGATTCGTTACCTCGCATCATCAATCTATTTTGTCTACACATTCTGAATATCTTTTTTTATTATCTTCTTTTTTTATTATTTGCTCTTCTTTGTTGTCAACTAAATTTTATCCGTTGCAGTCGATACAGTTATGCGTAAAATAATATCGAAATAATTTTATTTGACAGTACGAACTGTCACGTTTACGTTTCTGTAATATAACGATGATTTCTCATGGAGTTACGTTTATTGACTTGACGATTTTTTTGCAAAAAAAAAAAACGTTTAATCGGCTGAATAAATATTTTTTTTCCGTAGAAATCTATAAAGAAGAATTTGAATGGTTTAAAAGTTTATGCGACGATCCTGCTCCATAGCAAATTTATGTGCGTCACAAAAGTCGATAACTCTCGAACTCGAAGAAGTTCATACGATTCGATTGTATCGATTCATTGACGTTATCCGCTAAAAACCTAGATTAAACGGCGGAGAAGCTGCGATTAAATGCAGTAGTGAAGTACATTTACTGAACGAAACTGTGAGTGTTTAGATCTATAAATGTTATTAGATAAAATAAACATTGCAGATTATTAGAATAAGAGTTTTCTTCTTTTTTTCAGATAAAGATTTTTCATAGACATTACTTTATACCAAGCTAAAAATCAAAGACGTAAAAATGATAGAAACTGAGAATATTTTCTTGTTCGTTCCTAATATTATAGGTAAATAAAAATGTTATAAATACGATATAATATAAATAATTTTGACAACATTAGAATAATACTAATATGCATATTGTATGCATTTAATGTAGATAATGCACAAAATAAAAAAAAAAATTTTAGCATTTAAACATTAACTTAATTCATAGTTTTTTATTAAAAGGCAACGAACATTCAAAGCTGCTAATGATTTTAATAACTGTAGTATTTAAATATGAGCTAAGATTTGGCAATAAAGTTGTTATTTTAATTGAAATTTAAATTGCACATGTAAACTTTAGAATATTGTTATATTGTATAAGTAATGTAAATCTTATCGCAGAAGTATTAGCATTTGTATGACTTCTTATATATTGATTAATATCTGTGTACTATTCTTTATATGGTATTTTAATACTTTTTCTAAATATAATATTATTTCTGTATCATTAAAGAAAACTTTTTTACTAACAGGTTATGGAAGAGTGATCTTGGCTTTGATATCTTTTTATTTCATGCCAAGTAATTATATTATTGCGTCTTCGTGTTATATTATAAGTGCTTTATTAGACGCAGTGGATGGCCATGTAGCCAGATACTTCAATCAAAGCACAAAATTTGGTGCTATCTTAGATCAATTAACTGATAGAGTTGGTACCATGTGTTTGTTGGCAACTTTATGTATGTTTTATCCTTATTATAGTTTTTGGTTTCAATTAAGTATGGGTATTGATATATCTTGTCACTGGATTTATCTTCACACGTAAGAATTTACTGATTTACTAATTAATATTGTTAAGGGTTATATTGAGATACATATATTTTCTAATATCTTAAAAGATATTATATATACACATTGTTATTAATTATTAGCAATTACTATACAATGATACGTTTACAGAACATTACTACAAGGGAAGACGAGTCACAAATTTATTGACATGTCTGAAAATCCAATCATGCGAATATACTATACCAACCGTACCGTTCTATTTTTCATGTGCGCTGGAAATGAAATGTTCTATGCTACTTTATATCTTCTTAATTTTACCGAAGGACCTATTTGTGAGTAATACTTTTATATAGATAACTGTACGCAATTGCATCAACTAACATTTTAAATTATATTTACATGTGATAACGAAAAGTTAAATGGTATATTTATATAAAATGTTACAGTAGCCGGTATAGGAATGTATAGGATACTGATGTATCTCTCAGCTCCAGTGGCAATAGTCAAGTCAGCAATCTCAATTTTGCATGGATATGTATCTTGTATCAATATGAGTATAATTGATCAGAAGGAACGTCAGGAACATCTTAAAGCAAACTAAAATGTCTTGCTTACATATATTACTTGCTAGTCATAGTAAATGTGATTAATTGATCTTCCTCATTTATAAAGTAACATATATTTAAAGGATGCATTTCAATATATATATAAATATATATTATACTTTAACAAGTATATCTTATTGAAAATATAATAAAATTATTTATTTTTCATATTATAAATAAACACATTTAATGTACTTGCTTCAAAATTTCTTTCGCATTATAACCTAGATTTTTTTTTTATTAATTTGCATCGAGTGAGTATAATATCTTTACTTAGTTGTAGGTTAAACAAAAAATATATTTTTAATAAATATATTTTATCTATACAATAGAAATAAGGTATAAGGATATTGTCCTAATGACGTCTGTAAAATAATTTGATTTGACACTCAAAGAATATACACCTTTACAAAGAATTAACTAGCGATGTAACACTATTATATATGTATATTTTTCATTTAATTATGAATATAAAGAAATGAAAAAAAATTTAAGTGAATGATAAATATTTTTCAAGATTAAGTCGTGGTTGTTAAATGTACTTTCATTTTTGCTACTATACCAAAAAAAAACAAAGAAAAATTACAAGGACACGTGTTACAATTTTATGTTAAAGACTATTCATAATGAATATAAATATTTCGTATGCATTATTTAAATTGAATAATAATTATATATGGATTGTTCACACAGTAATAATATTTCAATTGTGTTATAATAAAAAAATAAACTAACCTCAAAACTCTCGATTTCATTCTCCGTCATGACCAGTCATGTTTGAGCGCCATGTTCTTTACTTTAAACACACGCGCATGCTACTAAGTTAACAAAGTTAGCACAAGTTTTTTAGTAAGAATAAAACTTAACACAATAAAACTTTATATATATTCACTAAACATGGTACGAGATAAGGAATTCCTTAGCATGGATGATATTTTTTTTACTATGATCGAAGTATATGAAGTAATGTAGAATATTTATAAAAACAGATGAAAATTTGGCGTACCCGTGATAAAGTAAATTACAATGAAGGAGTAGCGCAGTGTCGCTAGTTGGCCACGATGTAAAATGGCGCGTATTTTTCTTATTTGAATTTATTTTTCTAAATTACTAGTCGACAAAATTATTTTTGAAGAAAGTATTAAACTCTTAGGAGAATACCATGAATATTAAAATAACGAAACTCCAATAAAGGATAGATGCTCATATAAAAATTTGAAAATTAAATTAAAAAAACAATTGTAATGTTTGAAATAAAAATTATTTTTGGCATTTATTAATGTATTTCTAAGTAAATTTCTTTGTATACATTCAGTATATTGCCAAAAGATTCATTTATGATATTGAACACTCATAAATAATAAAGATTAATTTATATCGAAATTTGAATTATAATGAAAGCTGATTTTAAGACGCACGTTACTTAGACATTTTTTACTCATCTCAGAGAACTATAAGTCCTTTAATTATCGAACCTTTTTCTTACCACCCTGTCTATATGAAATTATAATAATAGCTGTATCTTTATAAAGTTCTTTTGAAAATGTTTATAATATATTCTTACAATATACTATACACTTAAAATATATATTAAAAAAAAAACAATTTTTCATAATCTTTTTCAAAATATTGTAAGTAACAGTTATCTATTAAAAAACACACTTCTTACACGCAAACACAAAAAATTAAAAAGACTGATTACTACGTAACTCACATAAGAATGTTTTCGTTATTACTTTGAAGCTGCTTGGTAAAAGTAGTCTTACATTTATATAAAGAGGAAAGCTTTGTATAAAACATATAAAACTGTCATATATAATAATAATAGTAAAGAATTTGTGCTTTTCAAAAACTTACAACTAACAGTAATCGATCTCTTACAGCTTAAATCGGTAACAAAGAAAATGTTATATTATCCGGTCAATAACAATGCAGTTAATAAATTAATCTCGGAAAGCGATAATATTATTTTCCTTAAAGTTTAAATCTGCTCTTGAAGGATAGACGACTTTCAGATTACCATCTGTGTCAACTATTTTGACTTGCTCTACTTGTAAATTATGATACTGATTATTTTCATTATCTGAAGGTGTACAACCAATGCCTGTGATAATTAGTTCTTTTAAAAATTCATCTAGTACATTTCTGTGAAGAAAATATATATATCATTTAGTATTTAATATTAATTTATATAGAATTTTGTGAATTCATGTAAGATTTTATTTTACCTGCAAACTTGATATGACGTGGCACTTGTTACTTCTACTAACATATTTTTTGTTGTTGGCAACATTTTTGTTAAGTCACTATTACAAATTGGTGGAAATGATATAACTTGGTCTTTAGTGTCCACGAGACAAGGATATAGTGATTTACCTTCGAGTAAATACAGATATTTGTGTATACCAGAATATACATTTCTCTTCTTTTCTTTACGTAAATTATCAGCCTCTTTTTGTAATTGTTGGAATAGTTCTATACCGGTGTAATTTTTATTTCTTTGTAATGGTTTTATTTCTAATTCCAAAGGTGGCTTTGCTGTATATGTTAAATCACCTAAATTATAAATGACATATTGATATACATTAAAATTAAAGTTTTATTAGATGTTATTATAAAATAAAAATTTCAATTGAATTTAACTATGTATTAATGTTTGGATTTAATATTTACCTGGTACAATTTGGTCTAAATCATGAGTGGCTATTGTAGCAGCATTTCTTTTTTCACATATTCCATCATGTAATTTAGTTTGTAATTGTATAAATTTTTTTAATGTGTCCGCTGTAAATACTAAATCTCTAATAATGCATGCAGTTATGAAAGGTCTAACACTTTTCACATGTTGGGTGATTTTTATCGATAAAGTACTATCTGATGTTTTCAATACTTTCAATTTATGTGCTAAAGCATCTATCAGAGCTGCAGCATTTTCGCTTTCAGATAATTTATGTCCCTTTTTCCCTTTTTTGGATTTACTTGTAACATTATTGGAAGGATTTTGTTTGGGGCAATGTAATTTTACATATTCTAGTACTTGCTTTGTATGGCACTGGTCAACTAACTTTGATAATCTTTTATCCGTCAAAGAATTATTTTTTAAATTCAATTCTTTCAATTTATGACAATCTGCTAATTCACCAGGAACAGCTATAAATGCAATAAATATATATATAATAGGTTGTATTAACTATTATCCAAAATTATTTCGTGATGTATACAGTACCTGTGAGTAGATTATCAGCTATGTTGAGAACTTTTAAAGCTTGCAGACGAGATATTTCCCCAGAAATACTTTTAATCAGATTCTTGTTAACATGGATTTCAGAAAGATGGACTAATTCGATATAACATATATCAGGAAATGCTTGCAATTGATTGTTAGACAAATCTAATGTAGTCAATTTAAGATTTTTCATTTGACATGGTATAGATTGCAATAAATTAGAACCAAAATTAATGCTACTCAATTGAGGAAGATTTCCAACTGCGTCTGGCAGAGAAGTCAATTTATTTTGCGAACAATGAAGAAATTTCAATTTGGTTAATTTTTCAATAGACTCAGGTAGTTTGTCTATCTCGTTCGAATATAATACCAATGTAGTAAGGTTTTGTAATTTTCCTATTTCTTCAGGTACTTCTCGAAGACACGTATGGGTTATGTTTAAGTAATTTAAATTGTGAAGATCAAAGAGCATTTTATCCAGACCATTTTCAGCAATCAAACGAGAAATTGACGGACCGGTTAGAACTAATTCGTGTTTATTTTCATCAGCTACTTGTTTAATAATATCCCATGAATTGTCAAAAGCCATTATTGTCAATTATATTTCAAATGTATATTATTGATAATAGAACAATGCTTTAAGTAAGGTTATACGTTGTATATTATAACCAAATTTTCTTATTTTCCAACGATTGTTATTAATGTATACACACTTATTCAATATAAGTAAATATTCTTTTTTTTATTTGTTAAATGATTCGTTAGATGTATTAATTCAAAGATATAAATAGGAGAGATAATTCTTAGTAACTCAGCCTAAATAAGACTGCGTAGATAAGACAGCGTATATATTGTAGAATATGATGCAATATACATTACTTATATTATAAGCGTTAATGTCTCTTCTCAATTGTCTTTCTTAATAGTCGTTGAACGGATTATGTTGATAAAATCATTTTTAGTATCACTAAACAAGTGAAATGCCGACAGAGGATTTGAAAACACAGACTTGAAACGTTAAATTTTGCCGCTACATTAAGACTCTTCACAACGATTATTTCAAATCCTGAACGACTTCAGCGACATGCACGGAAAAAATATAAACTAAAAGTGCAACAGGGGATCCATTATGCACCTCTAGTATTGGTGCATAAATTTGTGTAATTTACATCAATGTAATTGTAGTATGAGTGAAGGTAGGGCTTATGAAAGTGTAGATTGCAACCCCATATGGGAACGAACGAAGAGATACGATGCGACGTAAGGATGCAATGAATGCATCTAGTGCAAACTCTTTTATATATTGCGATTTCTATTTGGATGAAAATAAAGAAATATTGTAAAAAGCTATTTAAACACCGATCCTTAATATTTTTCTGAAACAATATAAAATAAAAATGACGTTAAAACAATTATTGTTTGTTAGGTGTGGTATCTGCAAAAATATAAAAGTTATTAAAAAACATTATAAAGTAATTAGTTTCTATGGATGAAATAGATAAAAGGAACCAAGGAAAGGAATAAGAATATGATATTAATTAGGAATTTAAAAGAAACTAATTACAATTATAATGTTTATGGTAAGCGGTCTTTGGCTAGATTTTACTTGCAATGGAATGTTTAACATATAAAATATGTTAAACATTATACTGAAAGTAAAATACCATTGCCCAGGTCTAACCACGAGGAGGTAACCGCTTCTGAAGACCCGGGATGTGCATCCTGAAGATGTCCCCATCCGAATTAAATTAAAACCATAGAAAATTAAAGCTCCGAGAACGTTTTTTTATAAGCCCCACTTTTAGGCCCCACCCTAAGAGTTTTATTCGGAAAATCCTTGCAATTATTATCGAGATTGAATAGAAAAGTGGAATACCAAATATCAAAATGATAAAGAGAGAGTGAAATATGAATAAAATCGAAAAAACATGGAAGCTATGAACAAATAAAATACATCAAAAATACATGAAAAATAATTATTACATGCCTGCGATGCTAAGGGAAGAAGAATAAATAGATTAAAATTATACATTTAATTATACAAATAATTACCTTACACTATACTTTACTATGACTAAGTCCTCCTGTGGTCCTCGGCTGGTCCTGTTTTAGTCCTGTTTTGGCCCTCCTCTGGACCTCGTGTGAATCCTCGTGTGGTCCTCGTGTGGTCCTCTTCTGATCCTCCACCTATTGAACCTGCAACAAAAAAAAACAAACGGGTATGGAAGAAGAAGAAAAGTGGGCCCGGAAACGAACCTGAAAAAGAAAAAGAAAAGAATATTTTAGATTTGCAAAGAATCAAAGAATGATCCATGGTACCTATAAAAACATGCAAGTGCATTAACAATAATTTTTCTCACGAGTGCAATGCAATATTAAAGTAATAAACATATTAAAATATTACCGTTTACCATAATTCAGTCGACTTCTGGTCCCCCTTTCACATAATTCATCCTGCCAATAAAATATAAAGAAAAGGATCGTTTGGTGTGGGTGGAATTTTAGGTAAGGACATGATTCTATCCTTGGGAGTAAGATAGAATCAAGGCTCGCGTGGGCAGGGTCGCATCCCTGAAGTAGACCTTTCTTCGAAAAGAAAGAATCTACCCGCTACCCATTGAAAAAAATACTGGAAACGAACCTGAAACAGAAAACAGAACAACCAATGAATGCATCGAAAGCATATTCCTTTTCTAGGTCAAAATCCAATACTTACAAATGCATTGGAATTAATCACATCCTGAAACAAAATATAAACGAAAATAAATTAAATATATAATATAATAATTGAATAAATCTTAATACCTAAAACAATAAAAGAGACATTAAAGAACATTATAAGATAATTAGTTTCTACGAATGAAATGAAGAATGAAAAGTGGGGAAATTGTGTGTAATAGGAAATTAGAAAATGATATGATATTGGAGCGGGAATTCGGGAATGGTATTGTACTCTATCGTGATTTTAAAGTATTTTCTATCTTTTAAATGAAATATCATTTATAAAATCAAATTTTCTTAATACTCGATTTATTTTAAGGAGAAATTATGTTTGGTCTTTGGTGGGTGGCATGGCAAATCCAACGATGGTCACCTGTAACAGAAAGAAAACTATTTTAATTATTACCATTCTTAATAACCATTATAAATTATTGACGAGCAAAACAAAAAAATAAAACAATAAAAATATCAAATGACCAATGAGCTATTTTCAAAAAATTCAACCATGCTGTTGAATTTGAAAATAACTCATTAAGTCTGTAGTTGCCCTCTTGAGCCACAATTAAGTGGGGGCCTCTTCGGCTTTTAGCCTCTTCTTTCTTCAAGCCTACTGTCGGACATTCCCTACGTGCGAGCATGAAAAGAATCTTTGACCAAAAACGTCAATCGTTCCAAAAAGTATTCGCATAATTTGGCATATTACAACGATTAATGATATAGAATTAGAATCGTCCCTGATTCTAAATTATAAAAATGGAAAACCTAACCGACCCTAACACAACCCTGAAAAAAAAATGTTATTAGTAAAACATCCTGAGCTTTTTACATTGAAAATAATTATTACCTTTTGGTCGAGAGATATCTCATCGCCGAAAGGAATATTATTAACTATGTAAAGTATCGATTCTATTCTGATACCACACCGTTATAATATGCCAAATTATGGTCCTACAATTTAGAAACGACTTCAAGACATTTTCAACCAATTACTCTCAACTGCTTATAACACTAATATAAATGAAATACATTTCACATTACAATATATATATGAAATAATTCCATTTATTTTCTTTCATCATACATCTTATGCAAATAATTCCGATGTTCGTTAAGGGGGTGACTCTATATATTAATTATTACAAAATGCATTCGCGTTTCCCGTTAGCTATCCTATCGTGGACAATCAACGAACTTAAAAGTTCATCGACTGTGCGCATATTACACGAGCACATTTAATCGAATGTCCGAGCAGTTAATTATGCTAATCGATGACCTAATAACACTTCGCACTTTTACTATCGAGTAATATAATCGAATTGAAATAAAAATAATACTAAAAATGCAATGCATTTCTTTGCAATATTTTTATTTAATTTATTCTTTATATTAATTATGAAACATTTCAAAGATAAATCGCGATAGTGCGAAGTGCTAGTTATAATACTTAAAACTAAGTATCAATTCATCAAAGGTTTTGCGGATTTGATTTCGACTCTATCTCGTTCGAGATAGAATCGAAATAAAATGAATTTCTTAAATGGTTGCAAATCCCTTTGAATCATGATACATAATACATATTACAAATTGTCACAAAAAAGATTTACAAGTCAAGCAAGATAGATAAAAAGATATGATTTTGTGACAATTCCGTAAAAACCCGGAGGTGGGGACTCGCACTGAAAAGTGCAAGTATGCCACGTGCCATTCCGGGGTCCTACCTACTTATAATTAAAGTTTCACATTCGCTCAAAAAAATACACATGCATACCCACCCACCACTCCACGGTTCTCACACATACCACCAGGGTGCAAAAGCCTAAACTAGAGAGCATGCCCCGGGGCACCTCCGACACCCTAGTTCAAACGCGTTTTCTAAATTTATGGGAGTACGTACCAATTGCTGTAATCGTCTGTCAAGGCTAGTGATTATTGCATAAATGACTAATGCAAAAATACAAGTATAAACTAGTATATATTGCATACTAGTTATATACGAGTATATCATAGTTTCCGCAAATAAATGCGGTAAACTCTACTATGCAAAACGATTGTTAAAAAAGAAAATTTCGTATCGTACGCGTGACTCTACAAGTTATTTTTATTCAATAACTTTAAAAAATAATAAGCGCGGTATTACGTATCGCGAAACGATGTACAATGCACATTCCTAACCGCACACACATGTGCAATGTACACCGTGCAATCACTAGCACAATGACAGACGCCAAATGGGGGGAGAACTTAAAACTAAACCCATACTAACCGTTTCTCACCCATACGTGTAACACCTGGGCACACGTATAAATGAGAACGCAGAAAGTATAGGGGGGAGAAACGGGGATTAGTAATTAATTGCTGAAAATCCTAATCTAAGATTTGATTATTATATAAAAATGTTCTTCATTAATCTAAGCGGGCTATGACTCTACAAGTCATTTATAATGACTTTTAAAAAGATTTTAAGAATTTAAAAAAAATAATAAAAATCTCGGACGACTCTTTCGTTAAATGGCTGTTCTAATGAAAGAACTGGGCTTTGAGCCACCATATAACAGCCAGAGTCTATCCGTCGCGAATGGGTTTGTCTTCTTGCTCATTTTTTATTATATCGAAAAATAAAATCGCGATTAAATAAACTAAGTACGAAGCAATGCATGTAAGACATTTATTACATGCTTTATTGGACGAAATCGAGTAAATTAATACTCGATTTCACCACTACTAAACGCGAACGAAACACGTAATAAAAAAGAAAAGTGCATTAATTAATTGCACTGTTAATTAAATGAATTTAACCGATGAGACAAGAAGACCTATCCTGAACTAATAATATAACATACAATAAAATATACAATTTTCATGAGCAATTTCAAAAAAGGACTAATCCTTTTTTGGAATCACTCATGTGCTCGTCAATAATTTTTTGGAATAATTACAACCAGTAACTCGTGCCGATTGGGACCTTTCATCCTCGGCATGATTGAGCACCGGAGGGACTTTAAATTTTAACTCACGACTTGCTAAATGTTATATTACATATATGTGGCATTTTAAAATAAAATGACACATGTATGCAATATGAACAATTAGCATTAGAAGTTCTGCGGTGGCTCCAAAACACTCCTACTTCGTAGCAAATGGTCCAGCTGCATCCCTCGTCCATCAGACCCATGGGAGAATTCCTCGATGCACTTTTCCTCGCACTCCCGTGACTCTAATATCGCGGTAAACGAATATAAGAAACTATAAAAAAGTTTCTTATCGCGAAACCGAAATTTTTCTTAAACGGCGAACAACACTGAATCTACATACGCGATACGATTTTTATTTAATTTACGCCCGGTCACTGACTCTACTTCGCGATAAAAATGTTACTTTAATTATTCGTACAAACACTGATTCTACAACTACTACAAAGACTGCATTGCACGCAATCAATGCAAACAAAAATTTCACTCCCGATACGCGGTCACTTCACTGATGCACTTCACTGATGCACTTCACTGACTCTACTACGCGAACAGTCTGTACGACTGTTTTAAAATTAAAAAACTATAATTTTATACGAACAAACTCTAATGCAATTAACTGCATTGCTCGCAGTTAATTGAATATATAAATCTCAAAAATAACGCGAACGCGAACACGAACGCGAAACGCGACCGAATTTTAATTAACGAACGATCGCGCTTCTAATCCGTGATTTTAAATTATAATTATAAACGATCAAACACTTCCGTTACATTGCTTCGCGCACGAATTGCAATGACGTTCTGAAACAGAAAATGAAAAAGAACGATTAATATCGTCGTCGTAATCAAAAACTATTGAAAATTTATCATAGAAAAATATACTTACTTCTAATCTTCATTGATGAATGCACGATGGGTCTCCTACCCTTAAGATGACGATACCGTAGACGGTTCCAACGAAAATCAGAAACTTACGTGTTTCTTATCGCGACCACGACACTGATTCTAATTTTTACAACTGCATTGCACACAGTTCAAACACTAACACAAACACTTAGCCTTCTGGAAAAAGAAAAAGAAAAAACAAAACGATTAGAATCATTGTTATCGTTTAAAAATTATAAGTAATTATTAAAGAAATATTTAATAGAAAAATTAATTTACCTTTTATCTTCAGTGATGAATGCCCGATGGGTCTCCTACCCTTAGGATGACGATGGCACACGTATAAACCGAATAAAAGAAACTTTCGGAGTTTCTTTACCCGAAAAATTTTCGATTTTTGTTTAACGATGCAAACACTCGAGTACCTCATTGCCTACGCGCTCGATTGCAATGATGTTCTGAAACAGAAAATAAAAAAGAACAATTAATATCATCGTCGTAATAAAACACCATCGAAATTATCATAGAAAATGTGTGATAGAAAAATTATACTTACTTTTAATCTTCAATGATGAATGCCCGATGGGTCTCCTACCCTTAGGATGACGATGGGTAGACGGTAACGAAAATAAAAAACTATAAAAAAGTTTTTTATCGCGATCACGAACGCGAACGCGACCGAGACGTGCTTTACCGACCGCACTGCACGTCAAAAACGTCTGAAAGAATGCACAAGATTAGTGTTCCTATAAAATAAATCGAGTATTTTAAAATGTGGGATATAATATAAAAGGAGTATTAAAGGGAAAATAATGAAATGAATTGTAATATGATATTATTAGGAAAATGAAAGAAACTAATTATGATTATAATGTTTATGGTAAGCGGTCTTTAGCTGGATTTTACTTGCAATGGAATGTTTAACATATAAAATATGTTAAACATTATACTGAAAGTAAAATACCATTGCCCGGGTCTAACCACGAGGAGGTAACCGCTTCCGAAGACCCAAATTTAAATAAATATTCCTTAAATTTGATTTGCCAGTAATACAAATCGATTTTAACACGACAGTAAGTAAAGACAGTCATATAGAAAAATCATAAATTAATAACGTATCAAAATTGTTTTTTATTCGAAGTACTTTAATAGGTATGTAATGTTAAAAACAATGTATATGCGTTTAAACTAATCTTAAATATAAGTAGAGTGTATTAGAATATTAAAATAATTGTTAATTAATCGATAGAAATGTATATTGTAATCTAAAAATGGGGATGTATCTTCTTCTGTACCTTCCTCTTCGAAATCTATTGTAAGATTGATACGTTGTCATATAAAAAAGATTTTTTCATTGAATGTTGTTTACATGGCTTTCCGAAAGTTTCTTATGTATGTAACGAGAAAATTAATTGTAATAAATATAAATTAAAATTATAACGTTCTCATTTTAATATTCTTTTAATTTTTATGTAATTGTTTAAACTAATGTAAATTTTTGTAAATGTTTCCGTGCTATGGTGACTTTGGAGGGGGAAATTTTTATCTAAAAGAATATTAAATTAAAATTGATTGATATTCAAAAATATGTTAATAAGTATGTAATGCTTATACTACTACATATATGCGTCTAAATAATATGAAATATAAAGAGAGTGTAATAAAATATTAAAATAATTGTTAATTAATCGATGCAAGCGTCTATTGTTGTCTAAAAGCTCGGAGTATATGTTCTGTTATCCCTCCTCTTTGAAATTCACCGTTGATCTGAGTAATTATCCTCTGTTAAAGTTTTTTTGGTGAAAGTTGTTTATGTGACTTTCCGAAAATTGCGCATGTGTATAAAAGAAAATCAATAAAATTTAATATTATAACGCTCTCATTTTAATATTCTTTTATTTTTTGTATAATTGTTTAAACAAATGTACATTTGTTGTAATGTTCTTGCGCAGTGATGACTTCTGTGGGGAGGGGTAAAATTTTCATCTATTAAAACATAAAATCGAAATTAATTAATATTTAAAGTACGTCAAAAGTTAGATAATGTTTAAATAAATATATATGCGTTTAAACAATCTTAATTATAATAAGAATTCATTAAAATATTAAAATAATTGTTAATTAATCGATGCAAGCGTCTATTGTTGTTAAAAAGCTCGGTGTATATCTTCTGTGATCCGTCCTCCTCGAAATTCACCGTTGATCTGAGTCATTGTCCTCTGTTAAAGTTCTTTTAGTGAAAGTTGTTTACAGGACCTTTCGAACGTTGAGCATGTGTATAAAAAGAATAATAAATCTATTTAATAAAATTTAAGAATAAAACGTTATGATTTTCGTATTTTTATCTATTTTAAGTAATTATTTTAATGCTTCTGCGCAGTGATGACTTCGGGGGTAAAATTTTCCTGTAATATAAGTAAAGTGCATTAGTTTATTAAAATAATTTTTAATTAATCGATGCAAGTGTCTATTGTTGTCTAAAAGCTCGGAGAATATGTCCTGTGTACCGTCTTCCTCGAAATTCTCCTTCAAACTGGCACGTTGTCATCTATGAAAATACTTTTATTGAAAGTTGTTTATATGACTTTTCGAACGTTGCGCATGTGTATAAAGGGAGTAATGCGCCCAATTAATAAAATTTAAGATTAAAACGCTCTTATTTTTGCCTTTTTTTAATCTTTAAACAATTGTTTAAACTAATTTACGTTTTTCGAAACATTTTAACCTAGTTATTACTTCGAAATCGAAATTATTTCATATTTCAAGTATTTTAATAAATGTGTAGTGTTTAAAAATTGTACTATTTTTTAAACATAAGTTAAGCATATTCTACACACATTACATTTTGCTTAAGCAATTGAAAAATAATTATATATATTAAAGCTTACCTGTACGGAGAAGAAAGCTACGATGATCACTTGTTTGAGAATAGTGAAATTGAAACACTAATTTGGTACCTAATCGATAATTCAGATCCATTTATGCGTGATTTTTCATTATCAATACAGATTAAGCAAATTTATTCCGTTATAGATGGCATGCGATGTCACACGTGATGTCAATTGTTTTAAGGATAATTACAACGACGTTTCTTTTCTGTACGATTGTGTTTTTCTGTGCGAAGTGATAAAGTTTTTAGTTTATATTGCCTTTATTCTCTTCGTTATTTTTTAAATATTAACAACATACGTGTAACTTGAATAGAAAAATAAAATTAATTTTTGATTTATTTAATGTATAAATTATCATATCAAACTTGTTGAGTTATGAAGAAAGCTGAGTTACGTACGTGTGACGACAAGCTTGTGTGCGTGTATAAAACGTTAGTAACAATTTGAATTTACAAGTTTACATGAACTTCTAATTGATCACGTGACGTCCGAAATAATTATCAGCCAATCAGCGCTTTTAGCGTATTTTCCTTCTTTCTTTTCACGGCGTCGGTGCTGGAGATCGCACGAACGTTTTGTTGTCTCGTTAGTCTTAGGTAATTAAAAGATATTTTCTAACTTACACCTTTCTATTATATATCAAACGATAGCTACAAGCAAGATTTTTATACGTGAATGTTTTCAAAAAGAAATATTGAAAAGTTCGAAAAATATCCGTAAAAATGTAATTATCGATGTTTTTCGGCTATCCGCCAAATCTAACCAATTTTACTTAACAATATTTTTTTCTAATTTCAAGCTCATTTTCACGGTATCGATACTTACTACCATTTCTAATGATTTTCTAATTAATCATTTTTCATAATTGTCTTCAAAGATCGCATATTTCGTATTAAATTCGATTCCTGTCACATACACACACACATACAGGCATATATACATAAGTGTAGGTTGTTCGTACACACACACTCATATATTTGATTTTCTTTGTATTATACTAATGTGTGTAATCTTTTTTTTTCCTTTTTTAGGTACCGAGCATTAGGAGAGTCCAGCAGAAATACATATACTCGGTCAAACAATTGTGTTTACTCTTTTTTATCTTCATATTCATCGAGGTAAGCGTTATTTTTTTTTTAAGGGGTTATACGCAGTTGTGAGGCTCGAAAAAGACGTATTTTCATGAATTTTTTCTAGAAACAGTTTTTATTTCTCAAAAAAAATTGTTGGTAATTCAAATAGAGTGAACTTTTGAGAATACAATAGCGCGTCGATTCTGTAAAAATATTAATCTGCACTGCTCCTGTAGATGATTTCCTGAACGTCCTCTAAAAAAAGACGTTTGGCGGTGATCTCCATTTTGGCGGTTTGGATTATCCGAAATTAAAAAATATGGTGGATTCTTTTAAAGGATAGATTAATGCAGGTATTAACGAGAGGAATTTTAAAAATTTTGATTTCTGACAAAATGGCATCTATTTGAAAAAAAGTTGTTATTTTTGACTAAAATTTTCGCTCTAAATTGTTACAAAAAAATAGTAATAAATTTTTTTAAAAATTATTCCTTATACTTAATACCTGAGGAATATATCTAAGAAGATTGTGTAAAAATTTGAAACCGATCGGTTAAGCCGTTTTTGCAAAATCGAGATCACCGACTTTGAAAATACCGTTTTGAGAAAAACGCGTTTAAAGTTTCAAAGAGACGTTTACACATAGTTAAAAATTTTTGTTTGCAGCTTACATGAAGTGAAGAATATTTGTCGGATCGATTTGAAATTTTCAGAGAATATACTTAAATATATGAACATTCCGAAAATGCCAAAAAAAGAAAATCGTTTTTTTTTAAATCCTAACTGCGTATAACCCCTTAAGTCATATAGAAATGTATAGAAAGAGTGAGAATGAGAGTGAGAGAGAGAGAGAGAAAGAAAACAAAACATTCACCTACAAGCAACTATGAATGTGTATGTATATTTGTAGGAATTTCTCGAGGTGAAAACAGAAGAATAACCGCCGAAAACGAAACGTAAACAGTCGAGCACCGAGCATTCGATACTTCTACGAGATATACACAGAGAGATCTCCATTCCCCTTCCGTCCTTCAACGAGTAAAGATCTAACGAACGTGACGTATTAAACTATTTATTGATTTTATTTCTAATGTTATCTAATTACAACATTCGACAACTGCTGATTAGACAGACAACTTTTTATATCTAACATTGATTCTTTATATTAGAATACTTTTATATAAAATATATATATATATATTTTTTAAAGTGTGCTATGCCTTCAGGAATGATTCACAGGGAATATTGTACTATAATATAATCTTTAGTATGTTTCAGCTTTTCAGAGTTTTTCTTTAATTTTATTTTATTCATCGTCATCCTAAGGGTAGGATACCCATCCTGCAGTCATCAATGAAAACTAAAAGTAAGTATATTTTTCTATCAAACACTTCTATGATAACTTTAATGGATTTTTATTATAACGATGATATTAATTGTTCTTTTTCTTTTTCTGTTTCAGAACATTATTGCAATCGAGCGCGTAGGCAATAAAGTACTCGTGTGTTGCATCGATAAAATAAAATATAAAAGAATCGGAAAGTAAAGTCAGTGTTGTACGCCGTATGTAAAAGTTTCATTTGCTCGGTTAAGAAAATCCGTAAGTTTCTTTTATTCGGTTTAAACGTGTGCTCATCGTCATCCTAAGGGTAGGATACCCATCGTGCATTCATCACTGAAGAATAAATGTAAGTCAATTTTTATATAAAACATTTTCTCAATAATTATAATAATGTTTTTATATCAATGGTCTATATAATCCTGTTTTTATTTTTGTTTCAAATCATCGTTGGAATAATGTTACAATTTATTAATTAAATTTATTTGGAAATTCGTTTAACACTAGATTTTTTCATTATTGTTTCATTTACTATTTTTTAAAAACTTACAAGAATTGTTTGCATAAAGAAATGGGTAGAGGGGAGGAATTAATATTTACATATATTTCATTATGGTATTAAAAATCAACATATATTTTAAAAAAATAATATTAAAATTTTATATGTAGCATATGTAGCAAAGAAATTTGATATGAGTAAAATTGGTTTATTGTTAGTCCATTAATCTAGTGTTAATTGAATTAACTGCATGTAATGCAGTTGTAGAGTCAGTGTTGATGCATTGTCATCGTCATCGTCATCCTAAGGGTAGGAGACCCATCGTGCATTCATCGATGGAGATACAAAGTGAGTATATTTTTGTATTTAATAATTCAACAAACATTTTAATTGTTTTCAGTAATAGTAATAATATTAATAGTATTGTTTTTTTATTTCTGTTTCAGATTGCAATCGTGCGCGAAGCAATATACGGGAGTGTTGTATCGATTGAATATAATTAAAATCACGGATTAGAAGCACGTTCGTTCGCTCATTTCAATTCGTTCGTGTTACGCGATTGTATTAGAAATTTTTCATATTAAATTAGCTGCGACCAAAGCAATAATTGCATTAGATTTTATTCGAGAAAAGTTGTATTTTTATTTTAAAACAGTCGCACAGACTGTTCGCGTATTAGAGTCAGTGCATCAATGAAGATTTTTCTACTTGAATTGACTGTGTGCAAAGCAGTCTTTGAATTAGTTGTGTAGAATCAGTGATCGGGCGTAAAACAAATTAAAATCAAACGCGAATTAGAGCCAGTGTTGTTCGCCATATAATAAAATTTCGGTTTCGCGATAAGAAACTCATCTATAGTTTCTTATTTTCGTTTATACCGCGTTTTTAGATTCACGCGAGGTGCATCGTCATGGTGCAATTGAATTTCATCCCATTGGAATGCATTGTAAGTACCTATTTTTATTTACATTTTATTCGATTTTATTTTAATATAATTTTGGATTATATTGCAGATGACTTATCGTTATGTTCTATTTTATGTTACAGATAAGACGATGGATTTCCTTACTTTTCAAAGATGTGGAATGAATTCTTCGATGGATTTTGGATGGATTTTCAATGGATTTTCGATGGATCTTCGGTGGATCTTCGGTGGATCTTCGATGGATCTTCGATGGATCTCCTTCAATACCAAATCGAGGAACTCTTCGATCGTCAGACTACAACACTTGCTGCGAAGTAGGAGTGTTTTGGAGCCATCGTAGAACTTCTTACGCAGTGAGTCAAAAAATTTAAAGTCCCTCCAGTGCTCAATCATGTCGAGGATGAAAGGTCCTAATCGGCACGAGTTACTGGTTGTAATTATTCCAAAAAATTATTGACGAGCACATGAGTAATTCTTCTTTTGGAATTACTCATGAAAATTGTATATTGTATTGTATTATATTGTATGTTTTATTAGTTTAGGGTAGGTTTTCTTGTCTCATCGGTTAAATTCATTTAATTAAGAATGCAATTAATTATTACACTTTCTTTTTTATCACGTGTTTTGTTCGTGGTTAGTAGTGGTGAAACCGAGCATTAATTTACTCGTTTTCGTCCAGAAAAACATGAAATAAATGTCTTACATGCATTGTTTCGTACTTAGTTTATCTAATCGTGATTAAAATTTTAATATATCGATACTTGGATATTATGAATAAATGAGCAAGAAGACAAACTCATTCGCGACGAATAGATTTTTGCTTTTTAAATTCTTTTTAAAGAATTTAATATTAAGAATTTTAATATTCTTAAATATTAAAAAATTGAATTTAACAATTCTTACCATCAAAAAGTCAAATCCAAATGACTTGTAGAGTCTTAGCCCGTCTAGATGAATTTTTCTTAAAATGTTTTAATGTATTCAATGCATAATGTCTAGTTACCTATTAAAATTCCTATATTATTAGATTTTGAAGCTTAATTAATGTTCATTACATATTATAGTTATATCTTTTTTCTTGTTTTGCCTTTAAGATTTTTCACTGTGATCGAATTATATAAAATCTGCAATTGTTTTTTTGTATATAACACAGTTTAAAAGTATTTCATAATAATTAATAGATATTCACGCGTTTAAATTTAATTTTATTGCAACTTAAAATAAAGATTTCATAAAAACAGATAGGAAATTAAATTAAAAGTGCATCTACGAATTATATTACATGCTTTTAATAATTGATTGTATAATTAATATATTTTATTTTTATTACAGGTGACCATCGGTGAATTTTTTAATAATTCTTAGAGCGCCCAAAGTGGCTACTGTTTAAAATATATTTACATATGCATTTCTGAAGACACACACACACACAAATATAAAATATTAAATATAATTACGTACAGTTCTATAGCAAATATAATTTCAAATATTTGTAGGATATACCCAATATTTTTTAAATATTTATTATTAAAATGTTTGAGTAATGAAAATATTTATTTTCGGTTTATATCCTCGCTTATTGTATTGATTTGAATTAGGTGTTTATATTTAATAATATCAGTAGGTACAAATGAAAATTGCATAGTTTTACCGATTAAAACTGCATATGCAATGTGACTAAAATAGGCTATTTAAACATTTATATCCTTGGACATAAATAATCTTCAGTAAATTTCTATCAATTAATAAATACTATTTATTAGTATTTTGAATATATTGAAAGATTTCATGCGTAATTTTATAAAACTGCAAGCAGTCGAATTATTACAGGAATATTTACAGACTATTTTTATGTAAAAAGTTTTTATATATACATAATATATATATACGATCTATGAAGAATGGAGTAAAAATTTCTTCTAACTAATTTTTATTATCTTTATGATTTCATTTTAATCATTTTACAAAAGTACATAGGACCCCAGTTATAACCGATAGTAGGTATAACAATATGCCCATGTTTCAAACCAAAATTTCCAAAATTAAATAATGTTTGCAATGGATTTAAAGCATCTGTCATATCTCTGTAAATATAATATATTATTTTCGTTAATTTGTATTTAAATTTTCATATGAAAAAAAGCATCAAAAATATTATTAAGAAAGTAATAATGCAATTTTTTTTATAAATAACTTACTTTACAACTATAACAGTGTTACTTTCTTCCCATATTCGTTTTAATGCCATTTGTACAACGCCATCATTTTGTATCGGGCTAAGAGAACAGGTTGAATATACAACGGTACCGCCAACAGTTACTAATTTCAATGCGTTGCTACAATATTAATAGTAATAATTAAAGTAATAGCAAATGATAATATATTTAAAATGTTTATGATACTAACTATAAAATTTCTGCTTGCATTTCTGGCATTTTCAATCTTTCTTTGATTCTTGAAGGTTTAAAAATATTGTTATCATTTTCGTGTAATACATGTCTGTCCGTTGTACATGGGACATCGACAAGTATCTGTAATCCAAGTTAAAGAAAATAAGAAATTACAATCAATCATAAAACAAAGTTACTTTTTCAATCTATATATAATACCTTATTGTAGATGTTTTTATCTTCAATTTTACGAGCATCTTGTTCCGATATAACTAATCTTTCTTTAATCTCTCCTATATCTATTATGTATTGGTCTATTACTTGCTTTATTCTTTTAACTCTAGACATTGACAAATCATTGGCTACCACTAAACTGGGCATAAGTGTCTGTAAAATTGTTAGAGTCTTGCCTCCAGGTGCTGCGCACATATCTAATACATAATCACCTAATTGTAAATCTAGAGCCAAAACAGGAAGTAACGAACCTCCATCAAAAAGATAATAATCTACAAAATAACAATAAAATACATCGATACACATAACAGATAAAATAGATAAGAAATATATAGATAGATTTACTATTACATATAAAAATCAAATTAAATCAAACCTAATACTCCGGTGGATCCTTTTTTGGGAGCTGGAAATCTTTCTTCGCTAAACTCTTCGTATGTATAACATTTAAGATGTTTTGGAAAAGACAAAATTTTCTCTTTTTCCACAGGTATTTCAAAATCACCTGCCTTCCGATAATATTCATAGTGTTCAGATTCTAGGACATAATCTTCCAAACCTATATTATAATAAAATGAAAAGTGAAGTGCTTTTTGTAGATATTTACTGTTTCTATATATTAAATAGTAGTATATTTATGAACCTTTCAATTTTGTTACCGGTATAAATTCATAAAGTCCTGTTGTGCTATCTGTGGGAAGAACGATACGACTGTTGTCAATACTAATTTCATTACAATCATCGGCAATAGATTTTAATTGCACTGATCGTAATGATTTATTAATGTTGTCAGTCATATCATTTGTCTCTGTAGACTCTGTAGAGGTCAAAAATTCAGGGGATGGTTCATAATCAGTTGGGTAAAGCGATTGTACTTCTGCCTTTTGCTTTTCCGATATCACATTATCTATCCTACCATTTGACTTAGTAGTTTTCTTTGAATTCTTTTGTTTGATAGATTGTTGATTATTCACTTCTGGATTTTCCAGAAATACATCATATATTGATTTTACATTTATCGCTCCACAATTCTATGATATATACAAGTATACATAAAAAATAATTCTTTAACTTTGATATAGAATACAAGTAGATATTATACCTCCAAAGTTGTTTGTATTTTTTCCACATCGCTATAGTTATTAACCACTGCTATATATTTTGTTTCTTCTTGTAGCAATGCGGTTCTTATCTTATCCCATGCTTTTCCATATACTTTAGCGTAAAAGTCGTCAAAATATTCCAATGCTTTGTCTTTACTCGTTTTTTTCTTCCGTATCACAGACTTTAAGATAAAAATTACGTAAATATGCAGTAATGTAATGACCATAAAAAACCAATTAATAAGTAACTAAATATAGCAGGACTTCAGTATAATAATACTAAATAAAATACATGAAAATATTTACCCAATGATTTGGACCATGTTTATATCTAACAAATACTTTTATCAATTCTCCGACTTTTAATTGTTTAATTAAAAAAGCCATTTTATATAAAATGACACACACACACCGACACACACACACACACACACAACAATGATTTAGATTTTTAATTCATCATTCAAAATTACCCTTGATAGGTTATGTTAGTGGAAAGAGACAAAAATCCCTTACGCAAGGATACAATACAGTAGCATGTTGATTCAATTACAAATAATCCGCTAGATGGCACGACGCGCAGAGATTTAGATCGATTGCTCAGAAAAAGTCGTCGAAGTCGATTAACCGTTAGAAGATTGCAATGCGGTAAGAGGTGTAGGAAGAGAAGGGCGCTAACCACACACACACATACATATATATTATATACGCGCACATAAATACGAAGAAAGAGAAAGAGAGAGAAAAAGGCTAATGCGGATACGAGGATTGGAAGGACAGTCAACCCCATCTTTGAGTTACAACTTGTGTACAACCTGCTAGACGATAGATGCCATTGAAAGACTACTTGATCGACTATACGCCCGCTTTTTTCCCTCCTTTGGTCCTTACTTTTAACAAGTTCCATGGAATGAACCACAAAGCTTCCATGAAAAGCAAAACAAGTTCATACGAACATAAATGCGAACACTCAGCATAAACACATACCCAGACATTTACGTGCATGATATATTACATTAACATTTACATTTACACGTGTAAATACATCGAACAAGACTATCAAATCAAATGTGAGAACAACTAATTCGATGCCTTGTGTTTATTCACGTCGGGGAAATAAATTCGAATAATTCATTTTATTACGAAATGCAATGAGATAACATTCGCGTAAAGTTATGTAAAAATATTTTGAAGTCGTGCTTTTTTTTATAAAGGAACCAAATGACTTGCTCGGTTAATTTCTAACATTAAAAGTCAATTATAAAGCAATTTATTGAATCTTTTCGATTATCAAAAGTTTCGCAATTAAATAAGCATGAGTTCACCTGATAGCCACTTGAGATTCATTCTGAAAATTCTCGTAACTGATTTTACCGAATTTTATGTCGGACGGTTGCAAGGAAATTCAGTTGTCGGATTACGTAAGTGAAAATGCAAATGGTATCCTAAAGAAGGACGTGCGAACGTTCGAAAAGGAGGACGAGAGTGCAGCGTGAAGTCATACCGCCGCATAAATTCCGCGCCAAAAGCGTAAGTCGTAAAAGGAGAGAGAACCCCGGATGATAACCCTGTAGCCCTCCGAACTGGCATAGCCTCTCTTGGTGAAAGTCTCTCTCTCTCTCTTTTTCTCTTTCTTTCTCTCTTTCCTCTCAACGAGAGAAAGGAGATAGGAGAGAAGACGAAAAGCGTATAAGCAGAGAGTTCACCGTATTCTGAAGAGGGACGTAAAGAAGAACGCTCGCATGTACAAGACGATCATCGTCGTCGTCGTCGTCGTCGTCGTCATTTCACCGTTGCCGACGACTGCTTCTCCTTCGAAGAGAAGGAAGAAAGCTAAGAAGAACGAACGGGGTGCGGTGTTATACCCTCTCTTTCTCCTTGTCCCTCTCATGTGCACATATAAACCTACATACGTAAAGATGATATACAGACGAAACCCATACATAAATACATACACGTGTATACATTGCCTGTAATGCGTGTATTTGTGTGTCTTTCGCGTCCTCATGCGCACACGCGCGCTCACGCATACACCTATGTACGAGTTGAGTTGACTCCTCCCCCTCCACCCCTTTCCTCTTTCTCTCTCTCGATGAGCCACCGCCAAGCGACGACCCGAATCTCTCTCGACGGCGAAGCTGCTTTTGTGGATCTCTTCATGAGAAGCACGTTGGACGCGATTTGTCGGCGTCCGGGGTGCGACGGGAACTCGGGGAAGATCGTAAGGCAATGCACTGTAAGGAGCTCACTTCTCCTCCTTTTCCTCTGTCTCCCCACCCTCTTCCTCTCTCTCTCTCTTTCTTTCTTTCTTTCTCTTTCTCTTTCTCATTCTCTCTCTCGTTCTCGCGCCCTGCCCGTTTTCTCTACGTTCCACCTCTGAGCTCACGCTCTCTACCCCTCTCTCTCCCTCCTTCCTTGATTTCTTTCACTCCCTCTGTTTTTCTCTCTCATTCACTATTTCTTACTTTCTTTCTCTATCCTTGTAGGAAAGGGCGCGTTAGAGCGGGTGCACCATTCGTGATATCCTAAGAAGCCATTTTCAACATGAACATTGCCATTACCTTATTGCTGGTGCTTTGGTTGTTATCTAATGCGCCCTCTGTCGATGAAAATCTCCGCAAGGGTTTTCTTCGTCGCAGCCGATGGATACCCCGACGATGCGTAGCAATGAATAGCACAGGGGGAGAGCAGAGACCAAAGGACTCGGAAGTTACGACGTCCGGTGCCGAATGATACTACGTCTCGTTTCCTGTTGTCGTTGACTCTTGCCTCCCCCCTTTTTCCGACTCTTTTTCTCTCACCCTAGCTAACCAGCGTGACCTCACTTCGACGAAAGTCGATTTCGATTGAACGAGTATGCGTGTAAACGCACCGAGTCTCATTGTCAATCTAATCAATGAGTCCAAGTTTTATTTTATACCTATCAAAGCTATTTTTCTAAATTTTTGTTGTCTTCTTGTTAGGCTCGTCCAACCTGTTCCAAGGGAAAAGGATCATGTCTTGCAATATAAGATACGTGACGAAATATTTAGGTATTTAAATAAGATACGAAGGTAGGAGGAAGTAAAACACTGTTGCGCAAGCAGAACCGTAGTTATTTTTAAACTATTCTTATTCGAAAAAAATCAAACTAAATTTATTCGTGAAGGGTCACATACTGTATACTATTAAATGGGTAGAAATGAAAAACAAAATGATATCTTAAAACTTCCCCGTCATCATATACGTTGCTCACATCGTCGTCAACGTCGTCGTTCTACAGTTCACTTTCGTTCCGATTCTCTCATCACGTGCGTGCGTGCGTGCATGCGTGCATGAAGCGATGAGCGAGCGTCATGCAGGGTCGTTGAACGAGCAAGGGGTACCGAGGACTACAGTAACGACTGTACAGACCAATTTCTCTCGATCCTATACGGGATGCATACATACGTACGAGTACAGTGCCTCGCAATAATCTTTCCCAAGGGTGTGACATACCTTTAGGTACTTGAAATTTTATTGCGAGCCAATCCGTGCCCGTATTTTATTCTAAAACAGTCGTTAGTTGAGTGTGAGCGGCCCTTAAGACAGATCTCGTTGAAGTGATCGACATGCCGAATATTATTTTATATAAACGATCATGTCTTCTACTGTAAAAACTTTTTGCAAATGTCGAAGAAAATTTGACGATACCATTGATTTAAAATTTGCTCGACATGTTTCATTAATGCTTCCCTATCTTTCGCCAAATAAATTCTTTCAATACTGCGGGACGATGTACGAGGAAGAAAGTAGGTAGGTAGGTAGGTAGGCAGGCAGGTAGGTAGGTGGACAGACGGAAGTCAGTTTAACGGTATCGTTTGAGAGCTCCGTAGCTTTTCTTCGTGGTTTATGTACGATGCGTATGTTTAATAAAATTCATGATTCTTTACTTATTTTTTTTTCTTCTTCTTCCTCTTCTTCTTCAGAGATGTCCACCTTTTACCGATATGTTGGTTCATCGAAGAAATAAATTTAAGAACAGGTGTATCATGGCGACGACTAAATATATATTTTATCGTACAACTTGATATTTATCTTTCATTGTTTTTCTCAATTAGATTACAGTTGGAATATTGATTGGTAGTACGATTAATAGTTATTTTGTATTCTTCATAGAAAACATATCGATAAAGTTTGATAATAGATAAAAATATCCCGATAGTAATTCATTATTCGCTCAACACATTATTATAGCAACATACCTTAGTTACTTTGATTGTGATAGGGTTGTAGGAAAACAATGGGTGTTAGAGAGACGGGGCGTTGACCCCCAAAGAGCTACGCCGCTCCCACACTACATTACGTCAGGCTGTATTCAACGCATTTAGTCTTTCTTCTTTTACATCGTAACACGTAGTCTTCGCTTTAGTTATTATTTCGCGATACCAGACCAAAATTAGCATGGATTTCTCGTCATCTTTAGAAACGTATAGAAGAATAATTTCTTTTATCATTTCCAATGAAACCTAACATTTTTGTGAAGGATACTAATATACTTTAAACTACTGAAAAAGATAGATACAGAAACGACTTATATGTATACGCACTGAGCTGTTGCTCCCCTTTTTTTAAGAATGATAACGAAGATAAAAATATACTACTTTATCGTAACACCTTAAGGATTTCCACCACGAGAGATATCTGCCATGTAACAATCTGATAAGTCTGGTAAAATGAAGAGAGAGGAAAATTTCCAAGAATTTTATGTTTATGGATGAATGCATTCGATTTACGATCGAATCCCGTAGCTGGATTTATGAGTCACCTGCTATACCAAGGGAGGATCACAGTAACCTTGTTTATCCGAGTTAAAAGTTGATAACAAAAGGATAGAACCGTTTTCTTCTTTCTCTCTCTCTCTCTCTCTCTTTTTCATTCTCTCACTTAATACTTAGCCACTAAAAAAAGGATTGGAATGTATAAATCCTTAGGGCTGACATTGTTCTACAACAAAGCATAGCTTCACGATTATGGGGACCACCTGCTGGCGCACATTAAGGGGTTCTGCGTGCGGGAATTGGTCGACCCATTGAGAAGGGGGTAAAGGGGAATTCTCGGCTTCGTTGGTAATGGTGGTCGTAGTGGTGTTGCTACTGCAACCTGTTGCAACCACCCCGACGAACAGGCGCAAAGGGGGAGGCGTCTCTGACCGGTCTCAAACATATCGCTAACTTTATAATAACCATAGCCGAAGGACTTTTTATCTTGATTTAAACTGTGCAGGTAATACTACGCCCCTTCACTGTTCGAATAATGAAAGTATCTGGTGCATAATGTCATAGCTAATATCCGATTTAATCGAATCCATTTTTTTTTCGTCATCAAATCAAAGAGGGCTTAGCTCTTTGTTGTGCAAATGATATCTATGGGAATCGTATACTAATTAAAATGAAACGATTCGTTGAAAAACAGTTTCAACAAAACAGTTTCAATCTTGAAACACCATATCCCATATTGTTAACAAGTTAACCGTGCAAGATTTCGGATGAATAAAGTATAAAAGCGTTCGCTCATATGGAATTAATAGCTGGTGATACACCACTTTTTCAATTTGATCGATTCACAATTCTTTCAAGCAGAAACAAGGTCGAGTTTCCTACTTTCTTTGAATCGAATTGAAATCAACTTTGCCACTGCAACCTGCCTACCTGCCCGACCGCAGGAAATACGGGGTGAAAAGGGAGTCAAGAAAGGAAAAAGGGGAAGGAAGGGGAACGAACGGTCGAACAAAGCGACGTATTCACGCGTCAGAAGTCACCATAGCGTGACGGTAGGGTGGTCTTACAGTAAAGAGAGAAAGAAAGGGAGAGAAAGATCTACAGGACCTCCTTCGGTATTTCACTGTCGCAAGCACTTGTCGCGTATTTATCCCTCGGGAGTAGTCGTCCGGTGTAAAGCCCGACGTCTGCCCCTTTTACCGTATAAATTAAAAGGACGATAAAGCGTGTTACCCTATACGTTGAATGCTCTTTTTAACTATACATGCCGAGCATAGAAAAAAGTAGTCGTCGTATAGTATACGATGAACATATATGTATATATATCTTATATGGCATATAATAAATTATATATTATGTTGCATCTGTATGTAGTATTTATACCGTATATATGTAACATGTAAAATGTATTTAATTCATAGTATAAAATATATTTGCATATTTTACGTATAACAATATATATTTTTTTTTTGTAATTTCATGTGAATACAGTTTTTTTTTATTATTTAACAAATTAACAGATTAAAAATATGGAAGTATACGAATGAATGCTTGAATATATGCACGTGTACCTATACACATGTAATAGGAATAGTTTATTTTTTCTATTCCAACGATTTAAAATATATAAATATTACTTGGAATTGATATACGAAAAAGACAGATCAGTAAAAGAACGCAAGAAGAGAACTTGTATCTTTAGTAGGTCAACGTCGATGTCTTCCTTCCCTTCGTAGATTGCGTCACCGTGGTACTCGACTCGCGCCCGCACAGTCAACAGTAGCACGTTCCGCATCGTTGGTATATGTAAAGACCTATCGCGCGTATAGAGACTCTATTCTGGCCTGTGCATATGATCACCCACTATTCCACCCACCTATAAAACCACAAACTATGTATCAATGTGACCACGTCAGTTATCTTTTCTTCAAATAGATATACCAAATATGAAATGCATATACTTAAAATCAAATAATACTTATCTTAATAGCTTATCTTTAGTTAATATTTATAGTCATTTACTTATTTGCCTGGGAGCATTGTCATATCTAAATAAATAAGTAGAATTTTGAAATACATTTTTGGTCGATGACCAAGAAACCTTGTTTTTATGTTTCGTGGAAACAAAATATATTTCAACTAATTCCTCGAGCAATCCTGATGTTTTAGGAATGTTAAAGAATTACTTGATAATATGTCTTGTATTTTTTGGTATACATAGGGTTGTTAATATCTGTGAATAATTATTCCTTAACACGCGAGAAATATTTTTATTTCGTTCAATTTGTAAATTCCTCCTCCACTCTTGCCACCAAAGCGAGAAATTCATTGCCATTTTACGGGAATCAGATTAAAAGAAAAATACCGTAGAAAATGTTATTCGTATTGGCAAAGAGACAACCTCGTAAACCGACTTGAAGATCGATGAACGAAGGAAAGCTTTACGAGCGTTCACGAGTGTTGAAAAAGAATAGGAGGTAACAACGGTAGAAAGGCTATGCGGGTCGGGGTCGAGTCATGTATATCGATGTTCATTCGCATGAATTTTTCATAATTTCTTACAATTTTGAAAGGGCTGTTGAATCAGCGTATTGTATTTATAATTCTATAAATCTAGTGACCTTTATAGCGAAGGTTCATGGTATTCAATTTCTTAGTCTAATGTCAAGCTAATTAAATCGGTTCTATAATTGATTCCAAGGTACGATAAAGTAAAAGAAAGTATATCGAAGAAGGAGTGAAAGTTTAAATCAACAGAATGAAAGATATCGACGTGGAAGAATTAAGTGCTTTTCCTCTTTAGAATACCACCGCTACCACCATCACCACCACCACCACCACCACCATCATCATGTTAGAGCTACTGACTAACACGTGCAGCATGTTTCTTTAGGTCGTTAGCGGAGGCGTGATAAGCAGCAAACAATATCCTGAACTAAGGAGGTATCAAAACACGAAAAAGCCAAGGATAAAATAAATAAAAAGGACGAAAAGGATATAAGAGTGAGAAAGAGATGAGAAGGAAGCTAGGGGAGAGAGGGGGAGGGGGTAGAGGGATAAGGAAGGCGGAAAGCAAAGAGTGAAAGATATTGATAATCGAGGAATCCGGGAACTCAGAACTGTTTGAACGGTTGGCTGCCGCAGACGCAAGGTCGTTGTCCTTGGGGGATCAACGACCCCTCGACGAGGGATGGCGTGGTGGGGATATGCGTATGCCTCCCCGTCCACGACGATGCCGCCGTCTGGCTATAAGGGCGCCTTCAGGTTGGGTTAGACTTAGGGTTAGACTTAGAAGTCAGAGAACAGGGATGCGGACAGTCACGTAGGTTATATGGATAGATGGTCGGGTAGTAGTCATGAGAAAGAGAAAGAAAGAGGAAAGAGAAGGAAAGAAAGAAAGAGAGAGAAATAGTGGTGGAAGGAGAAAGAGGAGAAGAGGAGTGAAGAGAGCGGGCGGGAGGAATTGTGAGGGAGAGAGGAGAGTGGAGTAGAAAAGGGTGGGGAGGGGAGTGAGAAAGGGGAGAAAGAGTGGGAGGAGAAGAAAGACTCGAGGAGCGAAAAAGAGGTTGAAAGCCAGCCCGGGGATAGAAAGTCTGTACCGTGTGACGACGCAAGAAAGGTGCGTCGAGGTAGGCAAAAGGGCTATGAAACATGGCAAAGCCGAGTTTCGCTACGACGATGAAACGAGGATCTCGATATGTCCAATAGAAAGGGCTGATGATGTTACTTTTGTCCTTAGATCGAGATCATTCGATATACCATCTATCTATTGGGGGGGGAGGGTGTATTCTAATAAGCTTCGAAATTATCGTCGAAAATATTATTTTCATTTGATTAATTTTTGCAATTTTTATGCAAGTAAGATGTATTTATTTCTAATAAGTCTTTGAATTGCGTTCGATATTAAACAAGAGGTCTGGAGCAAGCAGATTTCAATGTTAATAAATGATACCTCGTACGCGAAAGGAATTATAAGTAGATAGCACTCGCTGTAAACACCCCACGATCCTCCGCATCTGGAATGCCGTGTGATATAGCCTCTGGGAGCATAACGGAACGCCTTGGGACGATTATAGGACACATGTGGAACATTTGAATAATAACCTGAGCAGAGAGAGAACAACGTACACGATTATCCTGAATATTTCGATTTATATATAGAGAGACAAAAAAGCGTTTATTTTGCACGATGAATATTTTTTCTCGATACAAAATCATCCCTATTTCCAATATGATAGATGTTATCTCAACATAACCCCGACTCAAAGGGATTTTCTTTTATTTTCATTTTTAATGAAGTAATTTAATTTCTCGTAATTGTTTGTTTAGAACGGATAGGTAGAATTAGTGTCAGAGATGTCATAGTTCATAGATACCGTAAGAGAATACAGAACGATAGATGAATCCTTTCTGGACTCTGTAGATCGGGGCAGCTCGGGCCAGGGAGCAATGGCCCTTCCAGTCATCCCCTTCCTTACATGTATAAGTATGGTATGCACGCCGTTACTCGCAGTTACGGTTACCAACTTTTTTTCCTTATTATCGAACAAAGGAATTCTTGAACGCTTTTCTTTTCGAGTTTCTTTTCCAAAATGTCAAATATTTTAGGTTCTTCTATTATATCCTTTCAAAACAAAGAATATATTATTTTATCTGACACTTATATCCCAAGAATTTCCGGGATATGTTGTCATAAAAGAATACGAAAAAAAAAAACGTTTGAAAAGCCAAAGTACTTTTAATTTCACAGAAAATAGAAATAAGAATATAAAGAAGGCTATCATGGTATTTCCTTCTTCTAACCGTGGTTAACTTGGAATATCCTTTGCGGTCGACGATGGATAAGGATATCCACCTTGGGCACTGGACTACCATCTATCCAGTCGACTAGGTAAAAGACTAAGAACTCGATGAAATCTTGCTGACTCGAAACTAGCTTTTCTATTTCTAGCCCTTTCTATTTGTCCTCTCGGCAAAACACTTTGCTTAACCTCGAAAGGGCTTGGACGAAACATCAGAGGGAAAGTATCATGCTTCGACATATGCAACAGTCGTAAGAGTGAATATCGTTCACGCCTCTTTCATATAGTATAACACGTTAGATAAGATATAAACATGTGCTACCACTATTAGCAAATGTCTTGTTTTTTTTTTTCCAGATATATGTGACTTTATGTTATGTAAATAAAAAAAAGAACTAAAAAACAAAATAAGAAAGCTGAAACTTTCGGTTTCTATGTTTTCTTTCTCCTTTAATACACATTATTTAATTCTTTTCCTCGTGTTTATTTTTTAGGTCATGAGTGCAAAAGATGCGACACGTGTGTCAGCCATATCGAAATGAAAGAATGATAACGATTGGTATATACAGCAATGACGGCGTTGAACGATGAATTGACGAAACAGCCTCACCCTACAACATCTTATTCTATCCTTCGCTTCAATAGTCCTAATTAGGTGAATAACGAAGACAGGCGTTACGATATCGTACGAGCAACGTGGCCACGAATGGTAACGTTATCTTATCCTCCTTACGATATTTGTCTTTCTGAAATCGGTACGTTCGAAAGCCTTACTGTATTTGTATTTGTATGATTAGTCGTCTAGAAAGCTTTTTACTTACGGTTGTTAGAAACATTTGAGAAAAGGATTGGGCAAATACCTACTATCTTCGAAATTTAGATTTGATTCTACTGATCTTTTTTTAAATACATATTAATCGTCGAATATAAATTACACAGATGTACATAATATTCGTACACATAAGCTACAGTTACATAAGTAGTAGCGAACGTTGGCCTGCATCATCGCTTATGGTCGCCTGAAACATTAATATAATCCATCGCGCTATGTTCTTCGTCCGACAAGGCCATAACGTATATACTTAATACATACACTCATAACGTTTTTGTTTATCGAACGTTCATTTGAAACAGGTTTTCTTCTGGTATTTCTTTTTCTTTTTTTTTTTTGTCGAAAGAAAATATAAAAGTAAAAAAAGATAATAAATTTCTTTAAAATTTGGGCGCGTGAGTGTTAAAAAAAAACACTTTAAGATTTATTATATACTAATAAAATCATTTCTTTATTTTTGTTGGTCATTTTACAGTATAAAACGATTACAACTCCCGTTGGATGTTTCCTTTTTTATATTAATCAAATAACGCGAATGAAGTATCATCATTTAATTTGGAAAGAGGAAGAGCTCTCAAAGATGCTTGGCTTAGAGTTCGTTCGAAAAGTCATTCGGTTCGCGTCGAGCTCAAGCACTTGGCCATTTCTCAACCCTTTCTCAGTTACGTCACGTTAAAAAAGCTATTTGGGGTCAACACCCCGCCGCCGCGACACGTGTAGTACTCTTCGACTCGATCTCTCTCTCTCTCTCTCTCTCTCTCTCTCTCCTCTTTCTTCTTCTCTTCTCCTCTTCTTCTTCCTCGCAAACGGCAGGCGCCATAACTGCCACCTCCTACTCTAGTATCCCTTCTACGCGACTTGGCTTCCATTGGATCTCTAAGCTCCCTAGATACCACCGTTCGGGGCCACATCGAGGATCCGGGGATCACGAGTCGACGTCGCGACACTTCCAATCCTTTTCGTTCTTTCAACCTTACTTCTACGAACTTACGTATGATAAGACAAAAAAGTATGAGCGTAAGAAGTCCAAAGAAAAAAGGAAGAAAAATTTCACAGAACAAGCCACTCGTAGAATGCAGGTGTAAACGCGACATTACATAAGACTGTTAGCTCTTTACTAAGGAAGGAAAAACAAGGAAAGTTTAGAATTAAATATGATCGTGATACCCTGTTACGTAATTCTATTATAAATGCCATATCATTGATAGGTGATCACGCGTACGACATCCTAACAAATTTTCTACTAAAGGGAACTGTTCATTACAGTTATCAAGATGGACTTCCTTTTCTATTTTTTTTTCTGACCAAAGAGATTGCAGCAGGGAACGTACCTATTTTTCTTATAGATTAAAAAGTAAGAGAGAGGGAGGGAGAGAGAGAAATGAACACTCGTTACAGAGGAAAACGATACAGCCCTGGCAGTGGGCGCATACGACTGCACATCGAGTTTCTTAGAGTGCGCGCACGAGCGTCAAGCTAGAATCAGCACGCTAGAGGCTCGCTAGAACTAAACGAAGGACACAAGCGACAATGATGGGAGTGAGAGAGAAAGATAGATAGAAAGAAATAGAGAGAAAGAGAAAAGAGTCAGAAGAGTCAAATCATCGCGATGGCAGAACAGCGAGGACGGCGTTAGTGGCGGTGGCGATGGTGGTGACGCTCCCCTTTACCCGGATTCACGTCGTTTACGTGCACATCTGCACCCCTCCACCCCGTCTTCTCCCAACGGCAAGCGCGTCGTCTCCCTCTCGACGTCTCTACACCCCTTTAGCAGCCAAGCTTGAGCTACGCTCTCTGCTTGCTCGGTTCGTCCTCGCTCACTCTCTCTCCCTCCCCCTCCCCCTCGCCCTCCCGCCCTCTTCATCCTTCTCTTTCCCTCTTTTCCTCTTTCCCTCTGTCTCCCTCCCCTTTTGCCTTCTCTGCGCTTGTGTATCTACTGCGTACTACATGTGTGTCTATGCTATATGTATGTATATATATGTACTTGTGTGAATATATGTATGTGTGTTCCGACCTCCGAGTCTCTTCCCCTCTCAGCGGCTTTTTTGTCCGTATACGCCTCGTCGTCCATTGCGACGAGCCAGCTTCCAAGTCTTTTTATCAGTCGACCGAAATGATATGCGGGAATTCATCCACAGTGGAAAGACCAGAGGCTACCCCTCGTGAAAACCGCCGGACAACGCACCGCGCCATTCCCGTCTGCGTTTTCCACCTTCCTCGATGCTGTTAATACTACTTCCTTTATTTAGTTTTTATTCATCGCGTAAACTTAATTGCATAAGTACCTTGGGGTATTTAGTTTAAAATTTAGAGAAATCAAATAAAATTTAAATGTATTTTTAATCTTATCGAAAACAGAGCCGAAACTCAATTTCAGGATTTATTTCGAAAGATATACATGTCATTAGCTTCCCTTAATTTCTTATCGTATTTTTATTAATTACGTATAGAAATTTGATATTGAGTTATCGATTTTTTTCGAATGATTAATGGTTGAAAATGGAAATGATGCATAATCGAAATCTCATCTACGCATTTGAGCACGCGTGTCGGGGTAAAGGTGTCAAGGTGTCGCCAGACGTAGCAACACGGCGAATCCGTCGCAAGATACAACAGCGAGGATAGACCCATGCGAGTCGATGGAAAAGGAGAAAGCGGGACGGAAAGACGACGACTATACGATTCAAAGTGCCCGCGAACGGAGAGATCAAGCTGATTCGCGCGTTCCTTCTGTCCGATTTATTAAGAAGGAACAAGGAATTATGGAGAAGGACAAAACTTTAAACAGAAGAAACGATCAAACGACTTCTTTCTCTTTCTGTTATATCTATCTATTTGATTTTCCATCACTTCATTTCGTAATTAAGCATACGTATTTCTGTAATTATATTGTTTACGATTTAGTTAGCAGTAAAGTAAAAAAAAATAACGCAATCTACACGTGTGCTGAATGAATATACGAACTTACAAAATATTTCATTAAATCTAATTGATGAAATATTTCTTGCTTGATAAAATTTTCCTTATCAACTTTGGAAATCATTTTATTTTGTAAGACCTAGAGACTAGACTGGTAGGAAAGGTAAGAGTTGTATACTTTCACAAACGTGCTCTTTAAAATCTATAAAAAAAAGAATAATTAAGACGATTTACACATTGTATTTCATATAGTATTACAATTATATAATACTTTTACAGCGTTAGGTGTCGTTCTAAAAATTAAAAGCAATTTATTTTTTCTAGTTATGGCTCTATTCATAATGGGGATAAATTTCATTCTTCGTATTTCTCATCTTTCTTGTACTTTTGCGCCGGTAAACGCGAATGCAGTTGGTAATTGTATACCCTACGTTTCAGTCTTTCAGTGAGAAAATGATCTCAAAATGAAAAAGAGTTTCTCTGTTTTTTTCTCGCTTATGCGGTAGCAAGCAGCGCATCCGCGAAGAGGACATTGCGCAGACGCACGTGTCGTGCGTACGCACGCGCGCGTCCTACTAGCGGTTCGCCTACTCTCTCGTGTCTATTTGCCCCTCTTCCTCCTCGTTTCTCTTTTTTACGCTTCCTTACCGGAATGAAAATCTTCCTACTTTATTAGTTTCACCAGTTAGCAACTTTTATTTCATAGAAATTTATTTGAAAGGAAAATCATTTCTTTCTCCCCTCTTTTTTTCTTTTTCAAATTTGTTAACCCGCCCCCTTCTGTTATCTTCTTTCACGCGATAATAGATATCATCAAAAAAGTTCCTAGGAAAGGATATCAGTATAAAGTTTACTGATTCGAAAGAAGAGTCTTTTCGAAATAGACGATAAGGGTTACGACCCTTCTTAAAAAGAAATTTTAATACCACTATAATCGGCCCCCTTTTCGAACGATTACGTTTCGTTCTGAATTTAGCGACGACTCTACCTTTTTCCTTTTCCATCTCACTCTTTTTCCCTATTTCTCTGTGTTGACTAATGTTCGTAGTCATCCAACAATAAATGCCTACGCGATGAAACGGAGCGTAGAGCGAGACGGCTCAAATTTCGTTCAGAACGAATGATCGATCGTGAATCAAGTTTAAATGGAAAACAGATTATTCAATAACGTTCGCCTACGATTGCAAGTGTCTGCTGGATGATCTTAGAAATAAAGAATTAGCGATAAAGTTAATCGATATATCACCGTACAACGATAACGTGCGCGATAAAAACCATGTGCTTACTCCTTCTTCGTTGAACATAACCTCGTACGTTTGAAATAATTATAGATAAATGATTTTTCAAAGAATATACTGATCCTAGGTCAGCTCGAACATAGCGGTCGTTTTAAAAAGCAAATCGTCGGATTTACAAGAGATCGGCCGCGAAAGGGTAACGATATCGCAATGAAATGGAGTGTACGGTGACGTAGGTGAGAGGAGAAGCGCAGGAGAGAGGAGAAGAAAGAAGGGAAGGGGAGAGCGCGCGAAAGAGCGGAGGAGTTTGGTTACAAGCGTGAGAACAAAGGGGCGAAAATAAGCGCCCCTTTCGGAGGGCGATCGAGGGTGCGAGGGAGCGAAGGAAAGGGGCCGACGTTGGCGAAGACGCATATATAGAGTCGGGAGGAAGAGGAGAACATAGACAAGTCCGTCGAGCGGGACGGCCGAGGGAAATAGTGGCGTGAGAGAGGAAAGACCGCGTGAGGTGAGAGGGTGGGTGGTGGAAGAGGGGTCGGTCGACGATACGCGTAGTCGCGCGTGCAGGATAGCGCGAAGGCATCGAGGGTGCGGTGGAGAGAGACACGATGAAGTATGGAGAGCGGTTAGGGAGGACGAGGGGATGGAGGTCTGGGGTATAGAGGGGCCGTCTCCGTCGCGTCAACGAGTCGGAGAGGGTGGAGTGGGGTGGAGAGAAAGAGAGAGAAAGAGAGAAGCGGCATATCCAGCAATTCTACTTCTGTACCTCTCTCTCTCTGTCTCTCTTTCTCTCTCTCTCTCTCTCTCTTTCTTTCTATGAATCTCTCTTCGTCCGTTCGGCTTCGGTGGTCGTTCGAAAGAGGGCGCTCAAGAGGGAGGCGGGTGTTATTCGAGTGGTATGACGATGACGACTACTATCAAGGGGCTATGACGACGAGGATGATAAAAATGACGAGTACAACGGAGAGGACGACGATGATAAAGATTACGACGACGAGAACAGCGAGGATGGCGAGGATAAGGTAAAAGCAGTGAAGGGTACCAAGAACGGAAGGCACGGCCGTGGTGCTATGCGGGCGTAGGCGAGGTTCCGTGACGGCCGTTCGGTGGCGCAGCAGGAATTCCCCAGCACGAGAGGCGCGTACCGGGTTGGTCGATTAGGTGGTATGTGTGTGGGTTTCTCCCTCTCTGTCCATTTGTCGGTCCGGTCGACGGACCGTCTCTCTCTTTCTTTTTCTCTCTTTCTCTCTCTCTCTCTCTCACTCTCTCTCTGTAGCACGGCTTTCTCCTCCCTGCTGGTACTCCCTATCGGTGGACGCGCGGGCGCGCGCTTGCGCCTGTGTGCGCGTCGTGCGCGTATCTGCCCCGAGTCCGCGCCTCGACTTGCTGACATGGCGTCCTAGCGCTGCACGGGCCAAGTCGCACGTCCTCGGTGGAGAGGCTCTCAACCCCGTCGTCGTCGTCGTCGTCGTCGTCGTCGTCATCGCCGCCGTCGTCGTCGTCGTCGTCGAATCGAGTGCATCTCGAGGATGCCAAGGTAAGTCGACGTACCTTCATCGTTCGACGTGTGCATTCCTACGAACCTTACGAATACGGCAAGCCGTGTAATCACAACGGATTCCTCGAAAAAGAAGCGAAACGCCACCGCGGCAGCAACGGCGGCGACGACCAACGTCGGATCGTCGTTCGTTCGGGTGTCATCGGGAATTACCGGTCGGTGTCGATATGCTGAAAAATACATCAACTCGCGCTTTCGACTTGGCTACGATCGAGAGGGTCGTTGCCATCGGACGACAATCCTTCCTAGCCGAATCGATACTTTGCTCTCTTTTTCTCTTTTTCTTTCGCTCTCTTTCTTTCTCCTATCTTTCTTGTAGGGGGCGAGACACGATCGGACGTCTCCTTGCCGCTTCATCCCTTTTTCGCCCTACTTTTACCCCCTCTCCTTCTCTTCGAAGTAGTTTCCACCATTCCTCTCCTTCACCTCCCTTTTCGTCCAGCTCGCTCGCTCTCTCCCTCTTCCTCTCTCTCTTTCTCTATGGCACAGTCGAACAGGATGCTATTTTCTTACAATTCTACGAGTTTACCTTCGTTCTGCCAACCTCGCTTATATTCGTCTACATATACGCATGCGCGCTCCTCGTTTGCGCGATCGCGCGTGGCACTTCAAAGGGTTAATCTTGAGAGGAAAGGAAAGAGGTAGTAGGATGAAGGAGATTGTTGCGAGGTAAGGGGATGTAAAAGATAGAGAAAGAGGAAAGGAATGAGAAAAAGAGAGAGGGCGTTCTAGTAAAAAACAGACGGGGAAGAGAGAAGAAAAGAGAGTGTAAGCACAGGGCGGAAAAGAGGTTAGTTTCGCGCTTCTTAGAAAAGGATCATTGAACGAGTCAAGGCGGGCGCGAGAAAGAAAAAAGAGAGAAAGAGAGAGGGAGCGAGGAAGGAAGGGTGGGAGGGAGAGAGAGAAAGAGAGAGAGAGTGAGAGAGGGAAAGGGAAAGGGTACTACGTGGCTTATCGAGGCGCATCGACAGCAACGTGCATCGACGTGGATTTTCACTCGGTAGAGGGTTGCGTAAATCTTTTCCTCTGCTCGCTCTCTTCGTCCCCTTATCACTATTTCTCCCTCCCTCAATCGTCCTTCCGTCATAAAACACATACACAGAGAAAACGAAAGAGAGAGAAAGAGAAAAATACATAACATACACTCAGCAGGCAGTGAACAGCAGGAACGCATGCACGCACGGACGCACGGCGTCGCACGGTTAGCACGGTTGGTAGATAGAGTACCGTCCATAGGCGCCGATACGCCCTGGGGTGTCCAGCGAGCCTTCCTCTCTTCGACTTCCTTCGACTCTTTTCGAGTCGAGCCGCCGAACGGAACCGAATCCGTACGGATAGTACCGAATTGTACCGAAGTAAAGTCGAATAAAATCGTGTCGAGTCGGAAGGATTCGAGTGGGATCGTGTCTTCGTCGTCGTCGTCTTCGTCATTTCGCCCTCCCTCCCTTTTTTGAGCCCGCTCACCCGTCCGCCGTCCATCCTCCCTCTAGTATTCATTAAGCCACACACGCTTTGAGTTGTTCAGCTCGTGGTTGGAGTCTTCCTTCGTGGAAGAACGTCGTTATTGCGCTTTTCTTTCTAATTCTCTCTCTTCTATCTTTATCTCTTTCTCTTTCTTTATATTTCTTATTTGCTGCTACCCTTTTCCTGGATTACGTATTTACTCATTAAAAGAGAGAGAGAAAAAACATCGTGCCACGCGGTTTCCTCACTATTCGTCCATCTTCTTATATCCTTCTAGCGTTTTCCTCATATATCCCCTACCACCACCACCCATCATCATCACCACCACCACCACCACCACCACCACTGCCATCACTACCACCGCCACCACTACCACCGCTACCACTACCACCGCTACCACTACCACCATCACCATATCATCACCACACCGTCCATAACAGGTGAGTCGACTACGGATCTTCTTCGTTGATCGTCTCTCTTCGTGCCGTTTAAACCACCGCGCATATTCCTGGCTTATCTTCCGAAAGTTATACCCCGAACGTTTGTTGTTGTGATGAAATAAGGATAAGAAAAGGACAGAAAACAAATAAAGAAAACAAAATTCAAATTTGTGTGATATGTGCCAATATGAGGATGTCGTGCATAACGGCGACGATAATTAAAGTGTTGTTCGTTTGTGATGGACGGATGAAAAAGTGAGCCAAAAAGGCAGCTGAGAAAGAAGGTATGTAGTATTACGTCCCTCCCGTTCCTTTTCTTTCTCTTTCTCTTTCTTTCTCTCTATCTCTTTTTCTCTATTTATCTTCGACTCTCCCTCTCTCTTTCTTAAATTTTATTTTCCTTTTTGACCATCGGAAATTACAAATTCTGAATAATCAGATGATGGATGATCGCGCGTGTTTGCAACGTGTAACGACCGTTCACATCTGGGGCGTAGGAGAAAGGGAGAAAAGTGTGTAAATGTGTGTATGTTTGTGTATATGTGTGTATATATATCTACGCTGATATAAAGAAGGAGGATGAGGAGGAGATGGAGGAGAAAGGGGGAGTGTTAGTTAGGATGGTGAGTTCAAACCCTCGATAGCGTCTACTATAAAAGTCGCGAGGACGTGTGTTTTGTCATCGAAGGCGTGGTTCTTCTAGGGAATCTCGGCACTTTGATTTTTTTCCCTTCTATCTCTTCGAAATAATCTTATTTGCATATATTTGTTTTTGATACACCTTTATTAACTTTTTTTTTTCTTGCTCTAATTTCGAATTATTTTGTTTTCCTAATGTTGCTAAAATGTTATATGAGACAGCGCGCTCGTATGGCTTAATGATGAATTAGCTTCTCAAATAATTCAAACGAAGAAATCGAAATAGGGTATGAAAAAAGAGATGAAGAATAAGAAGACAATTCTCATCGTCTCGATTCTCGAGAATATTGGTTATCTTTAAGAGGGATTTCACCTTATCTTTCATAGATACGAAATATAAGTATATACGCGACCGCGTGGTGTTCAGACATGGCTTCTTGCGAGTTCTTCTACCCTACCAAAGTACAAGACGCACGTCGTAATAGATTAGATTTGCTCCACATTTCAATAATCGCGTACCATCCCGTGGTAGTGTTGCACACACTTTCACATTATTTAGAATTTCCTTTCTTGTTCAATAATTCATCTCTCTCTCTCTCTCTCTCTCTCATTTAAACTTGATTTTATATATTATTTATATCTCAGTTATGCGGTAGTTATTTTTATAGAGTTTAAAAAAGGGACGGGTCTACCTACGCATAAGGAAAAAGTAATCCTAGTAACCACGTGGTGTTTAACAAAAATATCAAATCACGCACCTTATTTTTATTTCACATGAATTCTCTTCTTTCTCTTTCATATCCTTGATAATTGTACTTTATATACGCCATTATTCTTGATAATTAATTTTATGTAAATATCCCAACGATTTCGATACGCACGTGTATCGTTAATGCCTTTGAAAGTTTCGAATTTATTATTATCACGATAAGAAGAGAAGTTAATAGGTTTCTTTCGATTTAAGTTTATTCTAGCCTATTTGCAAGTATCAGTCTTATTGGTTAGACATAATGAGAAGCGTAATCTTGCAGTATCAAGATTTCTTTTTTTCTTTTTTCTTTTTATTTGTAATGAATAAGCCATTTGTCTTAACTCTAATGGACAATTAGAGAGGTAACTCTTGCATTGAACTCTCTTACACGGTAACAATAAAATTGTTCAAACTCGTATCGCACCGTTATGCATTACATATCTTAGCGGTACTCAGCAATTCGACAGGACTGCGGTGAAACGGTGGTGGCACGGTGGTAAAATAACGTGCCTTCTCGATTTCAAAGCCAATGGTATGCGCGTCATTTTTTACCTAATTATTGTATTTTCTTTTTCCATTTTTCAAACTAGAAAAAATATGCGGTCTATATTCAAAAGAGGGAGAGAGAGAGAGAGAGAGAGAGAGAGAGAGAGAGTACTTTTATTATATGCCAATAATACTAATTTTACACAAACATGACTTTCGATTAGAATCCCTGCAATATATATTTTCTTCCATTTTTAATTTAAATAATGAAACATACATTATACTATATTTGAATTAATTGGTTTTTTTTTATCCAATCGAATTGAAATTAACATTAATTTAAATGAGAATGTGACACGTGTGTTATATATAATCAAAGGGAAGTATAACTCCAAGCGGAAGAAATGGAAATAAGAAAGATTAAAAAGAGGGAATCGGTTAAGTTCATAGTTATATATTATTTTTATTCTTTCTCTCTTTCCTTTTCTTTTATTACTTTATTTTCGTGATTTTATTCTTCAATTACATGCGAGCATATATTTCTCGCATATATATATATACCAACATATGAATGTATATTGCACACATACATTCACATATGTGATTTCAAAGAAGAATGTTGCGGGCTTTTCTGCGGGTTCCCGCTTAAAGGAAGCGTAACGATTTTATCGCGGTACCCGTGAAAGGGGTTGCAACGCGTCGACTGTGATACGGTAACCACGATGGGTAACAAGGTGCCCTGGAGAAAGCTTATCCTTCACTTTACTAAAAGATTATATTGTAGTTGAAGTTTAACATTTGAAATTACCACCAAAAAGTCGACACATTTAAAATTCCCGCTTTCTAAGAGGCCACGTGACCTCGTTCATTCATTACCGCGCGAAATTCAAAAACAGCAGTTCGACTTTTCGTGGATCACGTTTTGTAGAAAGCGCAGCTGACGTTCTCAGCGCCACACAACGGAGAGTCTGGTGTTAAAAGAGGTGAGGCTTCTCCTCTACTTACCATCGCTCCTCGTCTATTCCTAAGGTCTCTGACTATATGTAGAAAACTACGATAGGTTTGTTGGCGAGTTCCTATTTCTCTAATAGTTAGATAACTTAGCATTATTAGGATTATCTTCCGTACATTTTATGTTGCATTTTTTGTTGTAGGTGAGCTTTACGTTAATTTTCTATTTGATTTTCTATATATATGCAGATACGTATTTTTTCTTTCTTGATCGAGGTACGTACCATGTATACATGGTCGAACATAAAACGCGAGAAAACATACGTGTTGACGATCATTCTAAGCGCGCGCCTCGTCTAACGGCGATGACGATGCATACTATCCCCTCCGCGAAATTTCGTTTTATTGTGCGTGCAAGCTTCTGTAACTGCATGTTTGCAAGAATATACGAGTTTATAACTCTATATCCAATATACAGATCTATATATCTGACTTTATCCTTTCGTCGAATATCGGTCTCCAGCCGCGATTTGTACTTTTTCTTCATCAAAGATATGTTTAGGTATCCGTTTTGCTTGAATATACCGTTAAAGATACACCAAAATCGTGTTTCTCTTTCTTCCAACGATCGGTAGTTTCTTAATTGCTAATGGTGGTGGACGGATGGGATTCCGTTAGTAAGAATACCGTAAATGATGGTAATTAAAAGTGTAATTTAAGACGATTCATGATGGCATTTAAATGATACTTTATCCTTATCTTTCGACTTTCCCTTTACAATGTATTCGTAAATAGTATGGATAATAGATAGGGCCGACTAGTATTATTCCTTAACGTATCCTCTTACCATTCTTTTTCTCGATTCAGCCCACTTGCTTTTCAAGTTTCTTTCTAAATCGAACCACGGTGGTGATCATTCGGAACGGAATGGAACGACCTTCGATTAACGTAGCAAAGAGAAGGTTTGTCGACGATACGCCTTCATTTCGATACTACACGGTTTCTATATTATCATTCGATATACTCCCATTTAGAGAATTTTCGTAAATACCTTTTCCTATAAGTTTTATATATATAAACTGCATATTACATAAATATCTCATAATTTACACGAGAAACATATTCATTTCCCAAGGATATCTAGACTCTCTTGATTCGTCGTTAATTAACCTCTCAAGGAAATAATAGCAGCAAGGAGAATAAGAAGACAGACACGTCGAGAATAGTAGTAACAGCCAGTAGTGATGGTGTAGTAAGAGGAGGGTAGCCCTGATGGAATCAGACGCGCGCACCACGCGCTCACACACAGAAATCTGCTTCTCTCTCTCTCTCTCTCTTTTTCTCTCTTTCTCTTTCTCTCTTTCAATGCTACCAACTATATAAACCGTTTGATTCTTTCTCCGTTAATAACACACCCGCATTAATACAACATCGAGCGAATGAAGGTTCACACGGTGCATTCCTACTAACACAACAAGCGTTGTCTTCCGTGCTGCCTGAAAAAAAATCTGCTCGGGAAATTAGGAGGATGTTAGAAAAGAGAGAAAGATAGAGGAAAAGAATGATTCTCGTTCGAATAATTTCCCTGGACTTTCTCAGAATATCTTCATGCTTTTTGAAACATTGTTTACAGGATATAACGGTCTTTCCTTTTCTCTTTCTCTCTGTCTCTCTCTTTCTCTTTTTATACGGAGAAACTCATCAAACACATTGCCATTTATAGGAACATACATATTTACTAAACTCGAATGTACATTCAAGCAATAAGGGGATTACCGATAAGATATAAGCACAATATTACACGACTCTTAGTCGTATTGCAAAGATAGTGGTGGTGGTGGTGGAGGAGGTGGAGGAGATGGAGGTGCTGTTTGATAGTGGGTCGAAGATGTTGCTGCTTGGATCGTATATCCTAACAACATTGTATCGTTGCAACAATATTCTAAAGAAAGGAACATGTATACAAGTACGAGAGCTCATAGTTGTAACGACATCCGAGAGAAACTAGATAGTTAGTAATCGAATAAAAAGGGAAACGTTTTGAAATTCCATTGGATGAGTGAAGCTTTGTCGTAGTTGCCTATCAAAGATCGTTCGTGATTGGTCGGCAAAAATCGGCCTCGTTCTTCTCGAACCTTCAGTGAGGAAAAAAAAGCAGGGTGGACGCCAATGCGAACGTGGTATGAGGCCGAATGTCGTCGTCGCGTCGCCGGAAGGGTAGTGGTCGTCGCGAGAGGAGGGTGACGAGGAGGAGGAGGAGGAGGAGGAGGAGGAGGAGGAGGAGGAGGAGGAGGAGGAGGAGGAGGAGGAGGAGGAGGAGGAGGAGGAGGAGGAGGAGGAGGAGAGGAGGAGGAGGAGGTAGTGGTGGCGGTAGCGAAGTAATAGTAGTAGAGTAGTGAGTGTAATGGTGGTGGTGATGGTGGTGACGGTGGTGAAGTAATAGTAGTAGGTAGTGGTGGTGGGGTGGTGGTGGTGTGGGCTGGTATATGCCTGGTATTAGTGGAGGAGGGAAACGAGTAGTTGAGAGCAAAGGGAGGGAGATGGGTTACAGGCTGACGGAAAGAAAATGGCCGACCTGACCTGTCGATGAGTGCACGCACTCGTGCGTGTCAGTGCGCGCCTCCTCTTCTAAAGTGTCCAATGCGTATGCGCAGAATCGTATTTCCCGAGGGCCGCTTAAAAGAGCGCGTTCGAATAAGTAGAAGAATTTAAATATTGATTACGTTTTTGAATTTCGCGGGATTCTTCCATTTCTTTCTTACCTTCTCATATTAATACATTTCATCGATCCTACTTATATGCTTTTCTAACTCTATATCGTCTCTAATTTGTCAATAATAGTTTTTAAATCTAAAATATTTTATATATTTGTCACCCTCGTTTCTCTGTATGAAAAACTAAATTATTTAAAAAAAAAAGAAAAAAAAAAGAAATTAAAGTTAACCAAAGCTCCGTGAGATTAAGACGAATAACAGAGGAAAATATCGATCCCTCGAAAGAAGATAGAGCACGTAGGACGTCTATAATCGTGAAACGAGGTGTCAGCGAAATTTCTTATATATCAAAAGTTGGAAAGAAGGACAGGCAGACAGACAGACAGACGACAAAAAACTTTTTTCATCTTGCGGATGTTAAAAACGAATTGGAAATGTTGTTCGTCGCTCCAGGAGTATTCTAAAATGTGGGACATGCGCGCCTTCTTCATGGCCATGTTCTCTCTCTTCCTCCCTCTCCCTTCCTCCCTTTCTCGCCCTCTCTCTTTCTCTTTCTAGCTTCTCTCTCTCTCTCTCTCTCTCTCTCTCTCTCTCTCTTTCTTCGTCGTGAAATCTTCCGTTAACTTTGTACCTGGAGCTCCCCGATGGTTAACGGATCGGCCTATACCTGTATTTCGCATCGACTCATAAGCGGTTACATCCCCTCTTTCTCCCCGTCCCCTACTTCTTCTCGTTCCCCACCCATTTCTGCTAACATCTCCACCCTCTTATCCTTTCTCGTCCTCAGACTTTGCTTGCTTCTTTCTCTCTCACTCTCCGTCTCTCTCTCTGCCAGTCAAACTATCCGTCTTTTTTTCTCTTTCGCACAAGCTCCTCTCTATCTCTTTTTCTTTATCCACAATGACGAACAGCCGTCACCTTGTTATTTACTTGACTTTATGCTATACACACGAGAAACAGATGGACAGCTGCTTCGTTATCGCTTTTACTCGACTCCGCATTGATTTGCCTTCAAATTATTCGTACTTAGGAATGTTTTAAAATTGGCACGACCACGCCCTCAAGATTCGAGGAACGATCCTTCTTCTTTTTCCGCATTATCTTCTTCTTCTTCTTCATCTTCTACAACTTCTTCTATTTCTTCTTAAGGGAAATGGTAAGAATAGAGTCAGCCCCTTTTTTCTTACCCTCCGACTCGCCAAAAATTCCAAGAACTCGAACCTTCGAACCTTTTTCTGATGTACAATGTCTCCTGTCCCTTGTGTATTCCAAAAAGGATTCCAAAAAGGATTCCAAAATCCTTCGGCAAGTCCTACGTCCAATATTCATTCTTATTCCCTGTAAAAATATTTCACGTATTTTATATCTTTTTTATTCATTAAACATTTTTCCTATTTCTCTCCGATCGTAAAATAATCTCGACATTTATTAGAAACAAATTTTTTTTCTCTAGACGAACATTCATCTTAAGAGCAATAATTTTTCATGCTAATTTTTTGCTTTATAAGCAAGAAAAAGATACACCCTTACTTTCTTAGAGAATCTAATCCTAGGACTGAAATAAACACTTCTCCGTGTCTTTCGTTCGTTTTTTCTCTTTGTCTCTCTCTCTCTCTCTTTTTCTCTCTCTTTCTCCTTCTCTCCCTCTCTTATTCACACACACATACAAACATATACCTCCAACAACACATTCATGTATATCCACGATCGTGTATTTCCTTCTCAGAGACTGCGAATGGTCGAACTGTTGATCCAAACACGCATCCTTGTGTCGTTCCCCGCCCCACTTCACCCCTCTCTATCTTTCGTAGGTGGTGGAAGAGGAGGTGCGGCTATGAGGAAGAGATATTTGATTGCGATCCACGCTCCGGCTTGTTTCGAAACGTTGTCTTTTTTCTTTCGTGTTATACGAAAAAAAAAACAAGTCAAAGAAGTATCACGATCATCATTTTCTTCTCCCTGTTTCTTTTTTTTTCCTTTTTTCCTTTCCTACGCACTACGATCAATATATTCTAGGAGATTAGAAAGACGAAGGAGTTGAAAAAGTAGCTCCATCATAGACGCCATCTTGAATTCGTCGAATTTTTCTTTCGAATTATTTCTCATTCGATTCGTGTACTTGTATTGTCGATTTGTGTTATTCAAAAATATTTCTTCGATATTTTAATTATTATTTATGCCAATAATTATACTACAATTATTATTATTATAAAAATAATCACGAAAAGAAATTTGTAACATATTAAATCTCATATCGTAATTACTAACGCATTTGTAAAATTTACCATGTATCTGTCATAATTGAAATTTTATGAAAAAGAAATGCATAATAATAATAATAATAATAATAATAATAATAATAATAATAATAATAATACGTACTCGAACCAATGAACGAGAATAAAAGTTATCTCACGAAACTGGAGAAACATTTTGTTTTTTTTTTTAGGGCACGTTTCTCAATTTTCGCCTTGTATCGATTGGTTCGTAAATATTAAGAGAAGGTTGTGTTGTTCCATACCCAACTACCCTCGCTACGTGTAAATACATATACCGTTCGACCTTCGATTATTATCGATGCCTTCTCTCTCTTTCCCTCTCTTTCCCTCTCTTTCTCTCTTTTTCTATATCTCTGACGAAGTCCCGGGATTTTATTGAAATTTTCCACTCGATAGTCACGTCGATGATACATAAAAACGTACAAACGAATGGTAGTCGAAGTAAAAGTATAGATCTATCGAGGAATAAAGTTCTTCTCTTCCTAGCAGTTCGAGGAATTCATGAGACGTGATAAACGGTAAATACTGTGTGGAGTAAAGATTTATTTTGTGAGGGTACTCTTTTCCTAACATCGCAACTATTATCTTTATATTATTATTATTATTGAGTTACACTGGCACAGTTATAATATCTTCCTTATTTGTTCTATCTCTTGCTCAACATTCTCAATTGCCTTCAAACTCGAACCTAAAATTCGGTCAATCGTGATGGTGCAACCCTATTTCGAGGATCAAGTGTGCGTGTGCGCGCGTGCGTGTATCTACTCGTGGCTGTGTTAAATCATTTATCGTATCAAGTGTGTTTGGATACATGTATTTATCAGTTTCATCTATAATGTTTAGCAATCTTTTTTCTCTCTTTTTTCTTCTTCTTCTTTTTCTCACGTTTTCCTCGTTCATATCATATTTACTTTCGGTACTTTGGTCAGACTTTTCGTTATTTTTATTTATTCGTTCCTTATCAAGGGTCTAGGTAAAAGTTCATACAAATTAAATAAATATAACAATCTAACAGAAACACTTGTTTACGGTCGATAAGATTTAACCTATCGGGAAAATCGTTTTTGTTCGATCAAACGAATCCTATACTTTTATAGTCTTTTTCTTCATTATCGACCGATTGACGACTCTATTCGAGGGAATAAAAAAAAAACCCAAAAAAATAATAAAAAACTGACTATCGTTCAGTGACGTTAATTACGCCTACTGTTATTAGAATTTTCAGTAGAAATTTTTAACGCGCCTTCATCCTTGTACGATGATTCAGCAAAATGCTTCGGGAGATACCAATACGCGTTAACTTTTATATATCTTTATCTTTTACTCGACAATACCGAGCGAGAAAAGTCACTTATGAAATTGTATAATCTATCTAGAAGTTTGCGAATCTTACCTCACCAAACCTAACCTTACCAAATCTAACCTTGATTTATTTTCTCATGATAATACACAAAATGAACATTTAACGTATGTAACGTTCATTAATATAATTGCATTCATAAGAAGTTATAGGTTATATACTTGAAAAACTCAAAGTTATATATAATTGTTGAAATGACGCGTTTAACTTGTAACATTAAAATTCACAAAATGAATTTCCATAATGGGTTAGTTCAAAGTCGAAGTATACGTAAATCAACGTATATGGATGATGTGGCCGCGTAGTGGAAATTGCAAGAGGTGGTGCTACTAGCGCGACGTGTAGTAGAAGAATCAGTTAGTACTGTCTCTCAAGCATATGCGGAAGTTGATGACGTAGGAGAAGGATTATGGTAGAGGGAGAGTGGGAAAATCTTAAATTGTCGAAGAGAAGAAAATGAGGGTTGAAGAGAGAGAAAACAAGAGGAGAGTTATAGAGTTGTTGAAACGTAGTAGAAGCACTAGCAGTAATAGCACCAGCAACAGTAACAGCGTGGAACAGAGTATTCAACATAGCAGTAGCGTACATTGTCGTTGTCCACCGCTGTTTCTACGAGTCTCTCTTTCTCTTTCTCTCATTTTTCTCTCCTTTCCTCCCTCCCTACCTCCTCCTTCTCCTTCTTCTCCTCCTTCTTCGCATTATCTCCAGCTGAACGTCGGCCGTTGCGTGTGTCGATTACGCAATGAGCGCGGTGGCCGTGAGAGAGTGAGTNTAATATGGAAAAGGGATCACGACGACTATTTCCGCAGCTTTCACTCCACAACAAGCCGCCCCCCTCCCTCCCACCGATCACACGCCTCGTCCCTCCAACTCCCTCTGGCACGTGCACCCCCGCGCACGCCGAAAATGGCCGAATATTTTTCTTGTCTTTTCGTTTCTTTATTTATTTTTTTTCCCAAAATCCTCTTTTTTTTTCTTTTTTTTCTCTTTTGTTTATTTATTTATTTATTTATTTTTATTCGTCGTAGCAAAAGGCAATTAATTTGCATTCAATTCAAAAAAACGACAATCGAAATACAAATAAAGTAGAAAAAGTAATAATGGGAGATAATGATAAATGTCTATGTATATATATACGTATATATATATATATATATATACGTTTATGTATGTATAACGTTATGCCAAATGAATACGTATACATAGGATATGCATGTGTGTGTGCATAATATCCATACATACATATACATATTTATATGCGTATGTATGTCCTTTTATTTTCTTAAACACATATATGTATTGAGTCGAGTAATATATACACATATATATGTATGTATAAGAAAATATATCGTCCAATGAAATGATGCGCAACGTGTGATACGTATGTATGTATATAATAAATACACGTATATGTAAATATATATATTTATATACATACATACATACATAAATACATACATACATACATACATACATACATACATACATATATATGTAAACGTAGTAAAAAAACAACCATGGCCAAAAACGAAGGTCAACTTCTTGACAGTGAGCTAGCAAGACAGGCTGGCAGGATGGGAAACAAAAAAAAAAAAACTGGATATTGTATGTGTTTTGCTGGCTTAGTAATATCCTTTTTCTTTAACATAGATGCGTGGGAGAGATATAGGATAAGGAGTAAGAAAAAGAGAAAACGAGAAAGAGAGAGAGAGAGAGAGAGAAATAGCAAAAGAGTAAGTGTGTATGAGAGTGTGAGTGAGAGTGAGAGAGAGAGAGAGAGAAACGTGTAGTGCTTTGAGCAGCGTTCGTCGATTAGCACTTTCAAAAGCACCGAGAAAGAGAATGAGCGAACAGGAAAGAGAGAGAGAATGAGAGAGAATGAGAGAGAGAATGAGAGAGAGAGAGAGAGAGAGAGAGGATAGGGAATTCGAGTTGGATAAAGAAGAAGCATGGCTCCGTAGAGTAATGCCTTCGTGCGATGCGCGCACAGGCGCGCATATAAAAGGGAAGAGAGAGAGGAGAGAGAATGAGAGAGGAGAGAGAGAGAGAGATAGGGAAGGGAATGTGAACGCACGCGAGAAAGGTAGAGAAAAAGGGGTGGGTGGGTTCGTTTAGAGGAAGTAGAAGAACTTTGGGATGTACGAAAAAGATAGAGAGAGAAAGAGAGAGAGAAGCTTGAATAGATCAAATAGAGAGAGACAAAGATAGAATTAGAGAAAGAAATGGATAGATGGAGTGTTAGAAAGAGATAGATAATGTTGAAATTCGTAGAAACGTCTAAGGCAAAATACGGGATATATTTTCTAGGACGTAGGAGGAGTGAATTAGTTTGGAAAAAAGAGAGATAGATAAATAGATAGATTAGATATATATATAGATATATATATTTATGTGTATATAAATATATAAGTAATTCGGCAAAAGTATATATCGTATATATATATATAGTGACATGCACGATATTTTCTTTTCATTTTTTTTTAAACCAATTTTTATTGTATATTGTAATATATATTTTTGTTTGTTTCACACAATCGTACGCATATATCTGTATTATTATTATTATTATTATTATTATTATTATTATTATTATTATTATTATTATTATTATTATTAAATATTTCAATTTTTTATTACGAACGCGACGAAGAGGACAAATCTTTAGAAGGAGAAGCCTATCAATTTGCCAACTAATCGTGAGTAAGCTTTGAGCTTTCATCGATTCTTCTTTCAAAGTTTGTTAATTAGCGCGAGAACACTAGTCTTACGTTAAATAAACTTATATATATATATTTATTTTTTTTTTCTCTTGAATCATTTATTTTTCGAGATTACAACGATGTTCGAGATTACGGGAAATTCATTAACGAAAGTATTTATTTTATTTAATGCCAATAAGTGAATATACTTTTACGCGAATTGAGGACTACACAAATTTGACGAATTTTATATATTTTCAGAGGAATATATATGTATTTATTTATTTATTTATTTAATTTTTGTTTTATGATTAGTCTTCATATATGCCGTCCCTATTATAATTTTTATATAAAAAAATATTTTATGAATATTTTCGTACCTTTTTTTTGATTTTTGTTTCTTTTTTTTTATCTGATGTTAGAGCAGGGAGAGCAGCAAACAGCAAAGCATTTGGGCACATGCAAATAGACCCACATGCAAGTGAATTCGATATATATAGAATATAGAATATAATAATACTAATATATAATAATACTAATAATAATAATAATAATAATATATATATATATAGATAATATATAATAATAATAATATAAATACGTAGCGACGTGTATAAAATCATCATTCTCGACGAATTATTAGCTTTCTGTATATTTTGAATTGATTTATTTAGTTATTATTTTTATTATTCGCTTTGTAATGAACGTTAGATAATATGTGAAGAAGAAGGTATCGAAGGTTTACGATCGAAACGATCTCGCGTGTTTGTCGACGATCGTAGTACCAGAGTTGCGTTCGATATTTTTGATCGATAATGCAACTATTAAGATAATATATATATATATATATTTATATATATGTATATAATATATAGAGAGATGTTTATAATATAATATATTTATATAAATGCAGAGCAAAGAGACACACGAGAATAATAATAAAAAAATAGTAGTAGTAGTAGTCAATAAATCTTTATCTTTATGTACAAGATGACTTTAAGAGGAGTGTCAAGAAAATATCGAAGATAAATTATTCTTAAACGATTAAACACTAAATCCGTTAATTTCTAATAACACACACACACACACAGATAGAAGAAGAAGAGGAAGAAGAAGAAGAAGTAGAAGATTCAAATAAATAATGAAACAAAAATCACATTTGACAATCCCCCTCTGATAATCGGCCTGTACATCGAGATATTGAAATAAATATTAGCTTGTTCGTTAAGTAATATCATTCCTATAATTATTTACATTTTATCGTATCGATAAATGATTTTATTCTCATCTACCATAAACTGCATATGGTGCATATTGATTTAGGTAAATGCGATTGATGAAATTTTGATTGGAAAAAATTGAAATTACTTTTCGAACAATCTAAATACACGTATAGAATAATGTACGAAGTGGGAGAAGAAAAAGGAGTTTAGAAAAAAAAATATATATATATATGTATATGTATATATATATATATATATGTATATAAGAAAAAATGAAGATGGACTCACCGGATCTGGTGGGAGTCTGTAGTCCGTGGATATTTCACTGCTTGCACTCCGTTCCTCGGTCGATCTTTCCCAGTCCATTTCCTTTTTCAACGACTGTAAATGGCGCGTCTTGAGTTTACATCGAATATATTATGAGATTAAAGGAGAAAAATAAATGTGGAAATTGGTTGGAAGGAAAAAGATATTTCACGGTTATTATATGTTACGCGCATATTCGTGACCGGTATTACAGTCCTCTAAACTATATTTTTATATTTTTATTTTTCCAATAGTCGTTCATAATTTTTGTTCAACGAGAGAAGAGCCAGAATGACGGGACACAGATTTTTTTGTTTGTTCAAATTTTACAGAATTGTAGGAGTCCAACAGAAACATATATTGCAGTAGCAGTAAAAAAAAGGGAAAATACATTTTTTCCAGATCAATTAAAGAAAATAAAAATTATACAATAGAAAAAATAATACTGATTTTGAGATCTAACATATGACGTTGGGTTGAAAAGTTTTGAGCCTACCACGAGGAAGACTGAAATAAATCTCTACAACTGTGCAGAATTTGAAAAAAATCTGTATATCCTGTCAACTCGAACTTCCCATTGCAAGTAAAATTCGCTACAAGTGAATTTCTTTTTTTTTTTTTATTAATTTTAAGCTAATAAATAATTACAAGCCTAAGGGAATATTTAGTATACGAAGTATATTTCGTAATACGCGGGACTTTGTTTGAAAGTTATTGCCACATTTGTGTTCCAATAATCCGCGACAGTTTATCTTCGGAGATAAATGCACGAAATGACCACCCGGTCGGTTTGTATTTATAAATAGTGTGACCACAAATTACGAAACGCATTATATAATAGGAAACCGTATCCTTTAAAACAATACAAACTTATAATAGAAAGTTATAAATTAAGGGAAATGATAAGCACTTAAAGATTGAAGTGTTTAAGATAAGAAGTACCGGTCGCGAAAATGATCAAAAATAAAAGTTAGTTGAGTATACTTACAAGTGGAACTTGTTGAACAGGGGGTAGACCTGATGGGCCTGCGAGTGGTTCGGTACTGTGCGGGGACGGAAGTCGGTTCTGCGGTAAGTTCAAAGGTAAGACACCAGGTGTGCCAGTGGTGTTGTTGCTCAGGCTCATGTCGGATGGACCACTGTGTACCGAGATAGGACTGAGGGATCCTCTAGTTTCTTCGAAGCTAGCGGCATCCTCGGAATCCCTTCTTGGTCGATCGAGAGCAAGGGGACCAGGACAGGGACTACCTGGTCCCGTTGGTGACACTGGACAATCCGTCATATCGACGGCTTCGACCGAATCGCTCGTCGTTCCTTGCGGATGGTTCTGTTGTTGTTGTTGTTGTTGCTGTTGTTGCTGTTGCTGCGTTTGCAATTGCTGTTGCGATTGCAATTGCTGTTGCGTTTGCAATTGCTGTTGCTGTTGCGTTTGCAATTGTTGCTGTTGCTGTTGCTGTTGTTGTTGCTGTTGTTGCTGTGGCTGTTGTTGCTGTTCGGCGGAAGAATCTTTCGTGCCTTGACTGGACGTCGTCGCGCCGGCCGAGGCCGCCGTCGCGACGCCTTGAACGTTTCCCTCGATTCTATCCCTCTCGTTAACTTTCCCACCGCAACTGTTACTATCCTTTATACTATCACGTTCTCGATGGTGTTGTTCTCGCGATGATTCCCGCAATAAACACTCCGAGCTTCGATCGTGTTGCTGTTGTTGCGATTGTTGTGTCGATTGTTGTTGTTGTTGTTGTTGCTGTTGCTGAGCCTGTAGATTTTGCGATTGCGATTGCGATTGCGATTGCGATTGTTGTTGTTGTTGCTGTTGCGTCTGTTGTTCCTCTCGCGAAGCGACGGCAGCATTGATGTTTGTCATGTCCGCTAGACCCTTAACCTTGAGGCTCTCCGCTGTCTTGAGAAGTGCCGAGAGCTGGCAGTACTCGACGTTTACTTCGCCCTTGTACATGAAGTCGACGAGGGTACGTAACTCGGCGAAACGTACGTCCTTTAGGATGACGATGGGGTGACGGTTCGGATGGTCTAGGAACAGGGCCTGGAAGTAGCTGGAGCACGCGGAGAGGACTACCTTGTGGGCGCGTATCGATGGTCCCTCCGTGCACGCCAGTGTCACGTCCACCAACGACTCCGACTCCAGCAGTTGACTGAACACACCCAGCAAGTTGCTCTGATGATTGTTCCACCTCAGGCAGTAATGCTCACTTCCCATGTCTGAACTGCACCCCGCGACCCTGCTGCAAACAAAAACAAAACGGACATCGTTTTTTTTCCCCTTACTTTTTTACAATTCCACTTTTGCCCTATATGTTCGCTTTTTTGACGAGTGTTTTCTTTTTTTCAAAAAAGTCAAATGTTCGGACGAGCGCACAAGTTTGTTTACGTGGTTCTAATATGATCGAAGTAACCGAGACTTTTTTCTAAAATAAGTTTGTGATTTTTGTTAGATTATCGTATTGTTTGAAAGCTCAATTGATTTTCTCGCTGGAAGACTTGTAGTTCTCGTTGAAAGATTGCTTCTCGTTCTCGTTCTCAGATTTTTTTCGTGCTTCCGAAGCGTTACGAACGAATGGATGAATCGTCCGATGCAATACGGAATACAGGATCGCTAAAGAATATAAAAATGAAAATGTAGGATAGTTTTTTTTTTAAATTATATAAGAAATATATTTTTCCAATAGTTTCTCGTGTTTTCTAATTTCTTTAAAGGAAGATCATCATCATTCCGAAGATAAAGTATTCCATTCAGTATTTACACACTCTACAAAAAGGATAGGTTTTCGAAGAAAGAGAATCCTAAAATTGGACGAGTGATTCAATAGAAAGAAAGGTACACCGTTTATCGATGAAAATGTTCAACGTTTCTCTTGAAGCTTTGAACGGGACAAACACATTTTCCTTATTCGATTTTAACAACGACCAACGCGCAAACATCGATAATCGCAACGACTGTGTACGGTTTATCCAATGGCTTTTAAAAGGGACTATAGATGTGAGTTGGTGTGTGTAAGAGAGAAAGAGATAGTATTTCTCTCTCTCTCTCTCTCTCTTTTAACGTATACGTGTATGAGTGGTGGTGGTGTGCGAAGTGCGCGCGCAAGCGAACACGTGGAGATGTAGGAATGATATCAGTTGACGATGCGAGCTTATCTTTTATTATTCCTTCCTGTTCGAGCGTATTTATTGGTGTGTCTAATGCGTGAACGCCATGCACGCACGTGTTGCGGACATGTGCGAGCTAGTCGAAGGAACACGCATACACGTAATTATGTCAGAACTCGTGCGAGTAACGTTTATTCGCGTGACATATTCGCGGATCTATGCGCTTGATGGCGTGTCTATGTACCACTGCGCAATACTCGCGTGATATACCTTTCAAGCTTGCTTGCTTGCTTGCTTGCTTGCTTGCTAACTTTTATATATTTTATTTTGTTGGCTAAACATACTCTTTCTAATAATATATATATATAAAATAAATATATACGTTCGTGTGTATATGTCTCTTCTATGCGTGTAGATATTATAAAATTATCGTAGGAAAAAACTTTGGAAAGTATGGCACGATCAAGCGTGACGATAGCTTTCCTCTTATTCCTTTTCTATTATATTATTTATTATTAACTTCTCGATGAGTTTTACAACTTCTTTTGTTACCTTCTCCTAAACCTGTCCTCACCCCAACCAACTTTTTTTTTAATTTTTCTTTTAATCGCACAATGTGTAACTTTTTGATCATACGTTTGATCAAAAACGATCGTACCAATCGAATAAATGAAAATAAATAAATATAATAAATATAATAAATTTGAATAAAAACCAATCGAATCAAGAATGCTATCTTTACGCGAAGCAACTTCTCGAAAATCTTACTCGACTCGATTATTTTATATTCGTGGCAGATATATTCTTAGATTATTAAATATAATATATTTTATGTTACTGCGAGATTTGCTATTGGATTTTAGATTCTATATCGATAACGTTTAAACCACCAGTTAGAGCAACGAGTTAAATTGCGATCTAATTGTTACGTAATCTAACTCATCACTTCTCAAGTATAAATTAGAGTAAGCAAAGTATGTTAGTTCTGTATTAAACGTTACCGACGTTGAAAATAGATGACGCCTGTAATATAGGCAACCCTTTCTACATGCTCGCAATAATATTTAGTGTCAACGAACGGGAGTATTTTATTTCATTTTATTTTTTTTTCTTTTCTTTCTTCAGGTGGGGGGTGCGTTTCATTAAATGTCTTTTTACTTCTACTCGCGAATGATATCCTTGTTTGTTCTTTTTTTACTTTTTTTTCTTTTTTTTTGTTTCTTATTTTGCAGAGAATTGTAAAGCTCGTTGATGGTTGCGTAAGGTCCTGAACGAAGCAGCGTCGCATACGTATTCCGTTATTTGTGTCATTTCAGAGGTTTTCTTTGGGTCAATCCGTTTAGGATGGCTGGCACGCATGTGTGTTAAACTACAGACACGCGTTACGAAAGAGACAGGCGATACACTTTCAGCTGCGAGAGCTTTTTCGCCAACGTCTGTCTTACTACGCGTGTTAAAATAATTTCTAACGAAAAGAGAAAGAAAAAAAATTCATAAAACACGAAAAGTATCTAACGATAGCAATTACTTCTTCTACTTTTTCTTTTTATTGCAAATTATATTTGCAAATTATTATTATTATTACAAAAAAAAAGTACTAAATATCGAATGATCTTTCATCGATTTATTTATTATGTTCTTTTTTTCAATTAAATAATTGAATTTGTAGCTTAAACAAAACAATGAATCAATTAATTATTAATTGAATTCGATAACATTCAATATGAATTTTGATTAGGTTATTTATGATTATTTTTAGAGCAGTGAATTTTTTCGAGATCGTTGATCTTTTTCTTTTTTTATAGAGGAAGAGAGAAAGAATGAGAGAGAAAGAGAGAGAGAGAGAAGATAAAAAAAATTATAAGAAAGTAAGATTCGAAATGTTGGTTGAAATTTGGTAGAGCTTTCTATTTTATATTTACGCGTACATATTTACATGTATATAGGTTTGTACGTATGTACATATGTATGTACATATGTACGTATGAGAATGACGACGATGAGTCGAAGGGTAAGGACAAATCGTTGCAAATTTGTGACTGGTGTATGTAAAATTAGACTGCACGGCTCTCTCGTGTCCGAATTTTCGCGGTCGTTCTATATTTCGTAAAGAAATGCGTAAGTGTATTTTAAAGAGACAAATAAAGATAAAGAAAAAGAAAGAGAGAGAGAGAGAGAGAGATAAAAAAGTTGCACACATGTTTCATACGCGTTAAACCTATCACCGTAATGTAGAAATAAATGTAATACATTTTGTATACAATGAATTAATATTTTTGAACTATTTAATCTATAATAATTAAAAAAAATTATGAGAATCACAATAGATCAAAATCTAATTAATTGTTAACATTAATCATTCGCAAGAATTGATTATTATTATAAAACATAGTATAGTATTAGTAATTTATATAATATATATACAATTTTGAGATTTATATTGAATTTATTGCGTACATGTTTACTTTTTTCTTTTTCTATAGTTTAAAATAATTATTAGAGATTGAATATTCCGGGAAAGTTAATTGTTATGTTAAACAAAGATATTTTTATGAAAATTATTACTATTATTTATCAAATGTTGTCTCTATAAATGTGATTTTATTTCATTTTATTGAATACCAAGTTATATAATGTTTATATTAATGCATATACGATTTATAAAACACAAATCGTATATATATATTTTTTTTCTTCCCCTTTTTTTTCTAAATAAAACTTAACAATATTATGATATAGATAAATGTATTAACAAAAAATAATTAAAAACAAATTGTTATAAAAAATGGAATTTTCTTTGATAATGTTTATCACATGTGTTCGAACATGTGGAACGTGACGTTGGATTTCTAACACCAACGAATTATCGGTTTAATTCGAAACGCGAGAGATGTTTAAAAAAAACCAAGAGAGATGGAAGATAGTAAGAAAAAGAAGAAAATAGATAGGGGGGTGCGGGGGAGGAACGAGTTAAGTGTCATATCTCTTGCGAAATTCTTATTCCATCTCTCTCTTTCTTTATATACGATCTTCAACGCACGTATCTAAATACATAAGCAAATATACACACAAATACACAGTTATACACGCACGAGAGAGATGCATTTACCAATATTACGATCGAGTAGAAATTTCGTTTTGTGTTAAGTTCAAACGATAAAGTTGCATTAGATCATATTTTTTTTCTATAATAATCGATGCTTAATCGAATTTATTAGAAATTCTATTTGAAAATTCTATTCGATATTCTATTAGAAATTTCATTTCCGATCATACAGTTTGAATTATATTAACTCGATCTCTCTCTCTCTCTCTCTATCTTTTTCTATATTACAATTAATATTCAAATCTATTCAAATTAATGTTTATTAGTTATTTAATAACGAACATAATATATATATATTGTCACGTTAATTATTCAAAAGTAATATATCACGCGTATATCATTTCAATTGATTTATAATATTATCAACGAATTTCTTATAAAATCATTGAGAAATAAAAGCAAAAAAACCGTTCGGAATCACACTTTTATCGATCTAACGAATATTTCAATCAAACTAAATTTACACGAGCCCATATCAAAGTATATTACATTGTTACGTATTCTTAAATCGTCTCATTAAATATTTCAATATTTGTTTTAAACAAAACAAAACAAAAGAAAATTAAAATTACGTAAAATAAATATTTCATAATTATTTATACACGAAACAAATACGTATATTAGTAATACGAGTGCGTATAAAAACACACACCCACACACACACGAACAACACGTCACACGTTCGTGATAGCCAATTAGCCGGGGAGATCGGTGAAAAGCTAACTGTCTGGTTCTTTCTTTTTTTTTTTCTTTTTTTTCCTTTCAGGTACCTTTGCAAAAATGATGATAAAACTTCATTAGAAGAGGTAGGGTAGGGTAGGTAAAATAGAAAAGAAAAAAAAAAAAAAATTTAATACGCCGCGGTGGTCCGGTGCTCGAGAGGACGCTTCGTTTTGGTTATAAATAACGCGATATGCTCTCTTCAACGAGGATTTTCACATCGATGCACGTTTAAGAGGCTTTGAAATAAATGACTTATGAACGAGCTTAATCACTCTCTCTCTCTCTCTCTTTCTCTCTTTCTCTCTTTTTCTGTTTTTTACTCTCGTACACACGTGCATAGACAAACTGGATTTTTTTTTTTTTTTTTTTTTTTAAATGAAGATAATATTATTATGAATATTATTATAACTCGATCGTAACTCGGCTGAATTATTCGAAAATTTTCATACCCACGTATTTATCGTGTTTATATTCCTTCGTTATTATTATTATTATTATTTTTATTGTTATATTTGGTAATTGTTGATACAAATACGAGAGACTAATTAGATAGAGTTTTGTTTTTTTTTTCTTTATTTATATTAATTATCATTGTTTGAGATTTCGTTCAGATTGATAATCGTTTGTAATCTGATAGATAAACGAAATTAGTTAAGAAATATGTAATTAATGTTTTTTTAAAATATATTCGTTTCGATTTTGAGTTTATCGTTTATTTATTATTATATTATTATATCAATTATTTTAATGAAATTTTTTTTTTCTAGGATATTATAATTAATATACAAATTTTGTTAAATAATGTAATTACAAATTGATTATACTTTTAATCGAGATATTTTCATTCTCACAAATCAATCGAAATTAATTTTAGTATAATCGATGAAAAGAGAAGAAAAAAGGAAATAAAAATAAATTGAACGAGTCTCAAGAGAAGATTAATTAAATTTCCTAAAAAATACGTTAGCAACTTTTGATCCTAAACGAGGATTATAAGGACCAACTTTTTTACTCGCGTGTACGCGCATGTGTGAGAAATTTACGGGATATCAATTAAACGCGGTATAGATTATCAAACTAAAAAATATTCTTCTTCCCCCTCCCTCTCTATTTCTTCTTCTTCTTTCTTTATTTTTTTTTGTTTCGTTTTGTTTTCGAATTGAAAGGGAAAACTTTTAACGAGCGCGTAATATATCTATTTGAGTGACGTTATTACATAGGAGTGTACCTGTAACCTCGGTGAAAAAGAAACAACAAAAAGATACGTAAAAATATAAATGAAAACAAAATGGATGAAAATAAAATATTAAAAAAATAAAAAAAAAACAAAAGAAACAAAAGAGACAAAAGGATAAAAATAAACCCCTCCCACCACCCAACCCTTCGCTCCCTCAAAATAAAAAGGGGAAAAAAGATGAATAATTCGAAATATGTATATTTCGAAAAATAGTTTTTTTTTTTTTCCGGTTTACGTACCGAGCTGACACCTGTTACCCTCCCCGTGAAAAGAAGTTGCTCGATTTCAATTGGAGTACAACACGAGTATTTTTTTTTTACGAGCGCGCGCGCGCGCGTACACACTCGCTATTCAAGAGAGAGAGAGAGAGAGAGAGAGAGTGAAAGGGAGGGGGGGGAGCTTATTTCTCCATAAATCTTTCAGCACTTTTCTCAGCTGAGCTACCTCGTTCGTTTGTGGAACATTTTTGTTCACCTTCCCGTTCCTTTCTTTTTCTATTTCTATTTCTTTCGTTTCTTTTTATTTTGAAATTTATTTTTTTTTGTAAATCGTTTGTGGAAGTAGAATGAAATTCTATGAATGATTAAAGAATGGTTTATGGTTGAGGAAGTATTTGATCGATCCATTGAAAGATACAAAACTGTCGTAAAACTTAGTGGAAACTAGTAAAAACATTGTTTAACGATTGAGGAACAACAACAAAATAAAGAAGAGAGAGAGAGAGTGAGAGTGAGAGAGAGAGAGAGAGAAAGAAAGGAAGAAGAAACGCATAAAATTTTATGATTACGTTACTCGTAATCATTCGATTTTCTTGACTACCGACAAAGTATTACGTTTAAATGTAGTTAGAAAAAGATGGAAAATGATTAATATTCGTAATATCTATTATTTTTAATAATAATTAATACTACTATACCACTATTATAGAACTGTTATACTTTTATTTATGTATTATTTACTATTTTCTTATTTACTATTTTCTTATTTACTATTTTCTTTTTACATTTATCTACTTACTGTGCGTTACTACTAATATAATGATAAGTTTAATAACAATTACATAATTTTAATTTTTGTTCTGTTTTATCTTTATATTATATTGTACTTTACTGTAATTAATGGCCTTTAGGGAGCCTAGGCTCTAGGGTCAATAAAATATTATTAAATAAATAAATAAATAATTAATAATTATATACTATAACGTAATTTATATTTATATTAATAATAATAATATATTTGTATCGAAAGTTATAACGGTGGGTTAATTTAAATTACAAAGTCAAGCATAGTTAGTAAAATGAATTAGAAAAGAAAAAAACAAAAATCGTATTCTGTTGATTTTAGAGAGCTGGTAAAAAGATACAATATTAATGTAATATAAATAATAATAATAATAAACAAAATAAAAAAAGAAATTGATAAAATAAGTTTTCACAATACTCGAACCGATTCAAAAGTATAATATAAATAATTGTAATAATAAGAAATATAAATAATAAGCAATTAATTAATTTAAATTTTACGAACCAATTGATACGAATATATGAATAAATATAATTATTAAATGATAATAGGTAAAAAAAAATATAAATAATTATTAGATATTACAAGAAATGCATAAACGTGTGTATAGAAATAATTATAAATATAAAAGAGAGAAGAGAGAGGTTCCTATTAATAAATTCAAATATTCGTGAAGGTGGATTAGAACGACAGCTGTGCGAAATTGCAAATCCGGTTTTCTCGTGATCGAACAAAACGCAGTTAGGCCGACAAACGTACGTGTCCTGACCATCGTTTAATACGAAACGTGCCAAAATTTCAATGAAATAATTTAAGTATGCGGATCTAAATGTTGAAAACGCATCCTTCTCTTTATATCTTGCTTTCGAGAAAAGATGTGCGTTGGCTCTACCTACCTACATAAATATATATGTATATATATATATACATACTCCGAAAGCTCTTTAAACTTTTAGCCGAGTACGTAGAGGTATTTCAAAGTTAGCAACGCGCGAGAAACGTCGTCGTAACTTTGTAAGCTTCGTTACAGTTTCCGCCGACGTTTCTGCTCTTAGAAATCTTACCACTTGCCAACGTTGAAACACCAACATTTTTTTTTTTTACAAAAAATAATACGACGGAAAACATTACAAAATTTATATATATATATAAATATGAACAATGAACGATGAATTTATTTCTAATCGATTAAGAGAATAAATAAACATGTAGAAAATCAAATTGAATTCTAATCGGAAGGATGCGTCTTAAAAAAATTATTCGAATCTTTCTGTATATATTTTTAATTTTTTATATTGAATATACAATGTATAGCAACATTTTTATTCTAATCAGCTAAAGAAAATAAAAAATAAATATAAATAACATAAAAGATAATTCCATTATATCCACAACGCATTAACGTAAAAATATATTACAAATATGTCTATAATTATAATAAACGTGGACTAACTCGAAACAATTATACAAAAAATTAATTTTATATAATAATTTATATATATATATAATTATATATTAAAGAAAAAAAAAAAGAAAAAAAAACAAACGAGTAAATAAATACTAACAACTTTGTCGGATATAACAATAGTCCAATAACAGTAATTACCAGTGTCATAATGATATACTAATTCGATGATAGGAATAATCGTTAGGTAATTCGAAAAGTAGAATGGGTGAAGGGATTGTAAAGGGGTGGGGGGTGGAACGGAGGGGGGTGGGAGGAGGTTTAATATTAACGAATGAAATTCTAATACGAAAATCGTTTTTGGGTTATAATGATAGTTCCCATTGGTGGGATACACGAGGACAATTATTATTATTATCACCGTCAAAGAAATAATAATTATAACGCGTGACAGAGAAACGATTGTAATAACGATACCATTATAGGATGGCAAAATCATTCGCCCGTGGCAATCCGTACCACAACATCACCATTCAATTTTAATCATATTAATAATAATTTACGCTTTGTTGCTCTACCATGTAACATGGATCTCGGCAAATTAACGATAGCCGCTTTGGGACTGGCCATTCGATGATAAAGAGAAAATTGTATTCGCGGTCTAATTTATGCGAATAATGCGTCACACGTAATATGCGTGACTTCTACACATACACACACACACACATACATTTTACATATATATATATTTTTATGTATGTATATACATACATTATTATATTATTATCGAACGAATAAAACGTTTGATATACCAAAAGAAAGAAAGAAATGCAAAAAAACCTAACAGTAGGCGGATATTTTTCATTAGGAAAAAATACCGATTTCGTGTAATCATCTAAAACTTGACTTAATTTTCTATATTTTTGTTTTTCTTTTTGTTTTTTTTTGTCACTCTCTCTCTCTCTCTGTCTGTCTTTCCTTCTTTCTCTCTCGTGAGATTCTATCTTTAGATTTGATACTATTATATATCATGGTTACTATTCTAGTCGATGCAACCCTCGAGTAAGCAAGCCCCTTGTCATTAAAACTGATGATGTCATAATAATGCTCGTTCTAATTCGATGGCAAATATCATAATCGTGGTTAGTTGACCAGGATACACGAGTTAGATCAAAATTATCTTATATTTATCTTATTATTGAGGAAAAAGAAAATTATTAAACTATTCTTTAAATATTAACTCGTCCGTTAGATGAAATAATTTACAACGTGTTCTTATTATCAACCAATGGTAAAAATCTTTATCATTTTGTTTCTCGTTTGATGAGAAAAAATTAGGAGAAGACAAAATTTCTGTCATTTTGAAGAAAAGAAAAGATTTGTAAAAGAGTTTATTCGATAATTTGATCATTTTTAAACAACGAGAACAATCTTTTTTATTTCTTCGTTACGTTGTAACGTTAAATAGAAAATTCAGTAAAACAATATAAAATAAAAGGTCGAAAGAAAAAGAGAAAATAATATATAAGCAACGAGGAAAATAACGATGACTTGCCATAAATCAAACAAGGCAACGGTCACGACTACTACATTTTTTTTCTATTTCTACTACTTTATAATAAGAATCGCGAAAAAGCTCAGTCTGTGTTCGTTTACCGATGACTAATCCTAGAAGTGAGCTTTTTGTGACGGTTTCCTTTTGATCAGTTCGTTCTTCAATATGAACACCGACATAAATGCTATGGTGTTTATCCTTTCCGGTTAAAAAGTAAACCTAACAACCATCAGGACAAAAATGAACTATAAAAAACTATGATTACCACGATTACTATAATAATTTGGAGATAAATTTTCTTTTTTTATTAATTTATTGTCAAAAAGTATTATAAGATTGCAAAATTAGAAGAAGAAGAAGAAGAAGAATGATTTGATTGAACGATTATGATAAAAATAATTCTAAGATTATATTTGAGTGTCGGTGAAAATAATACAACGACGGTAATAAAAATGAACATTTCTATTTTTCGTCCTAGAGAATATAATTAAAAATTACAATTATTCTAACAAAATAAATTACGATTGAACATTAATGATAGTACCTACGATTGTGGGAAACATAAACAACGACGGCGATAACGTAAAACCGCGTTCTTTTCTTTCAAACGTTTTTTTTTTTGTTTTGTTTACGATTCGATCTAGTCTTACCTGTTAAAGGAAAAAAAAAAGAAAAAAATTGTAAAAGATTAAAATGAAAAAAAAAAAAACTATAAAATAATTTTACAATGACGTTAGTCGTATTTCAATGTACAATTAATTTCGATTAATGAAAAATAAAATATAAATACTTTAACAAAATATTTCCAATGATATAATGAAATACAAAATGTAAACGCGAATATTAAAAAAATATGTGAATTGTAAAAACATTGAAAAAAAAATCGATTAACCCTTTTATATTGGTTTATTATTTGAAAAATTAAAAATCAATATATTAAATTAAATTGAAAAGAAAAGAAAAAGAAAAAGAAAATAATTAGAAAATAAATAAATTCTTTTCTCAAATCCATCCAGTTAATAATACGAGTTAATATAGACTTTTTTAATCGATACAACGTCAAAGTGTACTCCATTCAATTGCAAATTTAAGTTGACGGAAATAATGTTGATTTACTGGGAGTTATTCTAGCGCGTTGTTATAACGCCGATAACGTTACAAAGTATCGTCATAGTCATATACAAAATTAACGTTCATTTTCGAAGAATTATCGAGACGAATGATTGGCATCCTATTTTTTTTATTTACTATTTTTCTTATTTTAACAATCCGAGAACGAATACGAATAAAATTGTATTATCTAAAATGTAACTCGAGCTGAAGATTCGTGTCATGTTTATTTCCATTTGTTTTTAATTTTTTTACATTTTTTCTTTAATATTTTAATATTTTATTATTTATATATATTTATTTATTTAATATTTTTATTTATTTAATATTTTAATATTTATTATTTATATATTTTTATTTATTTAATATTTTTATTTATTTAATATTTTTATTTAGTTAATATTTTTATTTATTTAATATTTTAATATTTTCTTTAATATTTTAATCTCTTTTTTCAATTTCTTTCTCTTTTATTTAATAAACCCCCTTCCCCCACCTCATTTATTTTTTAATCCATTTCAATTAAAAATAAAGGTGCGAATTTGTAAAGAATGTTCCAGACGAACGATTACTTTCCTATTTCTTTTTATCTTTTTCAACACTCCATCAATGAACACAAAATTATTTCACATTCTCCATTTCTCTTTCTATCATTTGATCTATCTATCTATCTATCTATCTAACTATCTATCTATTCATTTTGATTCTACTTCAGTTACCCGTTTTTTCGATGCTACACGTACTCTCGTTTTAATACTTTGAAAAGTACCACTTATGAAATTAAAAAATCGAGCTTACACTAGAAATAGAAAATAAAAAACAGAGAAAAAAAGATAAAAAGTTAGATAGGAAAGGTAGAAAAAATATTTTCTAGTAACTTATGGTCCGTTTTTCACGACCACGAAGTTTTCCTTATTAGAATTTTACGATAAAAAAAAAGAAAATTAGTAATAAAAGAGAATAATGAATTTTTTAAATCCTTCACACATCACTTTTGACCCATCTTTAAAATACCCAAGTACACACACACACACACACACACAGTATCTCACAAATTTTTCCTACTCGATAAAAAATAAAATTGCGGTTGTGAGATGACGTTTGGTATCGAATAAAAACAGTAAGATAAAAGATACAAATTTAAAAATGGAATACTAAAAAATGTCCTTCATTTCGAAAAGAAAAAAAAGAAAAAAGAAAAGAAGATGACTAACAGGAATTGAGAAAAAGGGAAGGAAAATTGGCGGGAAGTAATCGACGGGTGGAAAATATTGCGATCATTATGCTATCTCTGTTTTGTTCGCACTTTAACATTCCTTCTTTCTCTCTTCTTTTTTTTTCTTGCTCCTATTCTGTTTCTAAAAAACCGATCCGCGGGATCGTTTCGTGGGAAAACCACTCGAGACGATCTAAAATCACTTTCGGAGGGCGCACGCAATCAAAACGTTTCCCGGTTTTGACTGTCTACTCTCTCTCTCTCTCTCTGTGCGATTATCCGTTACTCCATTTTTTCGATCCGTTTTTAGCTTTTTCATTTGTTCCCCCCGGTATCCCCCCCCGAACCCCCACCCCAACTTTCCATATGCCATCGTCAATAAGCGTAACCAGAAAATATTTCTCTTTCATATTTTTCTCTTCCCTCTCTTTTTCTTTTTATTTTATTTATTTTCTTTTTTTGTTTTTCAATTTTTTTTTTTGTAATTTTTTCCTTTTTTTTTTATTTCAATCTTTTTTCCGTAACATTTCTTTTTTCATTTTTTTTTTTTTTTATCATCATCGTCGTCGTTGTTATTCTCTATTCGTTTCGTGGGACCACAATCGGAAAAAACAACAACCCCCGCTGTTACTATTACCACTATTATTATCAACGTACATCCCTACACGAATACACCCACGCATACACACACACATATGTATATATGAACATTGAGATTGATCCAATACAAATGGATTTCATCGAACCATTAACAGTGAAATTTGTCGTGTATGGTAGTAGCATCACACACAGTATTCGTTTAATTCAATCGGCTGTCGTTGTGACGAAGTTAAAGAGAAATGGAAAAAAAAATGAACAAGAGACAGAGAGAAAGAGAGAAAGAGAAAGAGATAGAAAGAGAGAGAGAAAAAGAGAGGAGAGTGACATTGAGTATACGTGAACATATAACTATGAATACGTATGTATATATGCATGTACGTATGTAGATGTATATATGTATATGTATATTGTATTAAAATATTAAAGAAAAAACTTAAAAAATTAAAACAATGGAAAAAAAAACTGGTGTGTGTACTTATGTACGCATGTAAGAAGTTATACTTCTTTGCCGTACCAAAACGAAATAACCTCATAACCTCAAAAATAACTTTAAAAAAAAAGAAAGGAAACATATTTTCAATCAATCGATATATTACATATATAAGAAAGAATAAAAAAAAGAAAAACTGGTGTGTGTACTTATGTACGCACGTAAGAAGTTATACTTCTTTGCCGTACCAAAACGAACATAACCTCAATAACCTCAAAAATAACTTCAAAAAAAAACTTCAAAGAAAAAAAATAATTTAAAAGAAAAATAAATTTTATTATATATATAAGAAAGAAAAAAAAAGAAAAAGAAAATATCAAAATATAGATATCAGTCCACACTAAATATAAGAGTATATCGAATAACTTCACGCGTCAACAATCATCGGTCACGCGTCAACAATCATGGCGCGGTTACATTAATTCTCGCTTCGATCATTTAAGTAAAGCAGCGCTGAGTTCGATTAGTATTTGGATGGGTGACCCGCTTGAGAAAAAAAGGGGGGAAGAAGAGAGAAGACAACTTCATGCCGTATATTTGAAATCGCTTTGCCGCGCTTTGTCGTAAATACCGACAAACTTCATGGTGTCGTTTTTCCAGACGCTCGGAACAAAATCACTCCCCATTACATTTTCCCCAATGCGCCAAAAGAAGTATAACTTCAAAAATGAACAAGAGAGAAAGAGAGAGAGAAAAAAAAGGAGAGTGACACTGAGTATATGTGAACATATAACTATGAATACGTATGTATATATGCATATATGTATGTATATGTATAATTGTATTAAAAAATATTAAAGAAAAAGCTTAAAAAATTAAAAACAAATGGGAAAAAACAGAACACGAATCTTTAGCTCGAATTACATATGTTTATACCTATCATGTACACGACTATTTTTATTTATTTTTTATTATATTATATATATGTATATGTATAATTGTATTAAAATATTAAAGAAAAAATTTTTAAAATTAAAAACAAATGGAAAAAAACAGGACACGAATTTTTAGCTCGAATTACATATGTTTAAACCTATCATGTATACGCGACTATTTTTATTTATTTTGTTATTATATTATATATATATGTACGTCCATGTATATATATACTTGCATATGTACTTACATACGCAATAGTTTGACTCGTGTTAAAACATGCGTTCATCGCCGTTCGCATAATCGTGACGTGTCGTTCATTAGGAACATTTATATACTTACTTACTTACATTAGGCTTTGCGCAAGAGTATGCGTTAGCGTCGAGTACATCGACTTAATAGCCTCTCATCGTATGACAAACTCGACGGTTTCGAAGTCTTATCTCTCACGATTATGATTATAAATCGATAAACCGTAAGTAAGAACGTGCGAGAAGACACTCTAAAGCGTAAACTCGTGCGTGCTTCCTTCTCTTTTTTCGTATAAATTCCACTTTTTTTTTCTCCCCCCCCTTTTTTTTCCGTTCGTTAGTTAATTTTATTTCGCAATATTCATTTCTTCCATTTTTTTTTGTACGTATCTATCTATCTTTGTTTTTCTATTCGTTTTAAATCACTAGGATATCGATTATCGAACAAAAATTTCGGCAACTTTTTCACTCGTACTTTGTTTTGTTATAATAAATATTATCGTGACGTGTTAACGATGTATATCTTGATTAAATACACTTTTACTATCGGTGTTTGTGTTTGTTCGTTTGTTTGTTGGTTTGTTTGTTTGTATGTGTACGTGTGCGTGATTATGTGTATTTTTGTTTGTTGCTAGTTAATGCATATGTTTGTTTCGTGCACGTATAAGAATATATGTAACTATGTATCTTTGTATGTATGTATGTATGTATATATATATATGTAATTATTAAACGGAATATTTAAACCCGATAATCGCGTACCTCTTCTCGTTTCTCTTTCTACTCATTTATCAATGTTAACGACCTCCACCTCTGCCGCCTCTGCTGCCGTTAAGAGAATGCCTTCGCGTATTAATCAGTCAAGAAAATGTACAAAATACCACGTACTCTCTCTCTCTCTCTCTCTCTTTCTAGTTTTCTTTTTTTTTTTATTATTTATTTTTTCCTTTTTTCCTATTATCTCTAAGAAGCGAAGGAATGAATTTGATTATTTGTGGAAGAAGAATTTAAATGTTGTGTTAATTAATAAATGAAATTAATGATAGTAATATGATCTATCAGAGATTGTGCGGATTAATGAGGGTACAAGCTTTTGTAAGATTTGTTTTCGTCACTATTAACGTAAGAATGAAAGAGTGAGAGGGAAAGAGAGGATAAACAAAATTCTAAGACGGTTTAATAATTTCTTATATCGTAGAAAAGAATATGAATGATAAATTAAAATCAATGGAATAAATGTGATTCATTTTGAGGTGCTCAAAGAGGGCTCAAATTGTTTTTTCTTTATCAAAAAAAAAAAAGAATTCTAAGTAAGAAAAATAGAAAAAAAGAATAAGAAGAAGATATTTTTTATTGAAGAAAGAAAATAATGAATTTGTACGATTGATGGGAAATAATGTAAATAATAAATACAATTGATGGAATAAATATGATTAATTGGAAGAAGTATCGAAGAGTACTCAAAATGTTTTTTGTTTCTGTTAAGAAATAAAGAAAGAAGTAACGAAGAAAAAGAAGATATTGTCTTAAAGGAAAACGAGAAAACGAATATATTAGATTGTTAGAAAATAATATAAATAATAAATAAAGTGAATTAAAAATAAATGTGATCAATTGTAGGGGGTTGAAGAGGGCTCGAACTTTCATAAGAATTTGTTGTCTTTGTTTAAGAAATAAATAAAGAAAGATGGAGAAAAAAAAATATATTAAAATGAATGAATAATAATAAGATATTATTACATAACTAAAAAAAATAAAAAGAAAGATTAAATTTGTGAATTAATAGAATAATAAATATGATTAATTCAAAAGGGGTTGAAGAAAATTCATACTTCAAAAAAAAAAAGAGTCTTCTATGTATGAAAAAAAAACAAGAGAAAAAGATAGATAAAACTGATAAAATTATACAATAGGAAGATAAAGAAGAAGTAGAAGTAGAAGTAAAAGAAGAAGAAGTAGAAGAAGTAGAAGAGGAAGAGTAAGCTTGGAAAATTGTCAGTGCTTCCCGGAAAACAATAAGCCGTACGATTTAACGCGTAACGATCGTTAAACGCTCTCGGGCCTTCGTTTGTGCGTATACGCGTAGTTGTAGAAGAGTTAAAAGAGAGAGAGAGAGAGAGAAAAAGATAGGAGGAGGAGATGAGAGCAAGCAAGTGAGTAAATATGTGAGTGAATGTGTATGTGTGTGAAAAAGAGAGAGATAGAGAGAGCGTGCGAGTGAGTGCGTATAATAATAAGTAAGTGAATGTATTTGTATGTATGTATGTATATGTGTGTGTGTGTATGTGAGAGTGAGTGAGTGAGAGAGGGAGAACACCGATATAAAGTTAGAGTTAGAGCACGCGACCTTCAACGAAACGTCAAACGACGTCCGCGTAGTGTTTAGCGTGCAGGGCCGTATTAACCGAATGAGAATACAGAGACTAATTTATTACGGATTATCGGTGGTTCGACATTACCAACAACGACACGTGCTACGACCACTCTTATCGTTTATTGCTAAGTTATGCACTAATGCTAAGTCACAGAGAAGGCATATTTACTTCTCTTTTATATTTTTTTCTTTTTTTAAATACAACCAAAAATTAGAAGGAAAATAGAGAAGTATGAGAGAGAGAAACTTTTTTTTCTTCTTCTTCTTCTATTGGAAATACAAATCAACGAGAGAGAGAGAGAGAGAGAGAGAGAGAAAATTATGTTAATGTTTGTTATATTATATTTCATCAAATTCGAGAATTATTTATTTATATTCGTTGCGTTTGATTGTTCTACTTTGTTTATAATTCGTACGGATATGCGTACGTAAGTTTTATATTTTAATTTAGAAATTATATTTTTTTCGATGAAGAATATAATCATTGTTTGTATTATAATGGAATTTTAATTTCCTATATATTATTTATACACATGTGATTATTTATAAAATAAAAATGAGATAAAATGATTGAAATTATTACTCGTGTGTATAAAATATTAGATATAAATTTTCTATATAAATATATTATTATCTATGATCATGATAATGAAAAACATTTATGCCAGATGAAATTTTTTAAATACAATATCAATGTTCCTCGTAGTCGAGTTATACACAAAAGAAAAAAAAAATTAATTACACGCATCCCACTTTACATGATATTATATCATAAAAAAAATATATTCGAATAATCATTATTAATCGAATAAAACGTTAAGAGAGAGAGAAAAATAGAAAAAAAAGAAGAAAAGAAAAATATATATGAATTTAATCTCTTGAAAAAAACAAAAAAAATGGTATACATTAATTTAATTGTATTCGCAATACTCAAGCCCGTATTTCGCTCACCAAAAAGCTTCTTCTCTCACCGATTCTCCTTTTCGTCAGCTACCTTCTTCACTTCCTCTATTTTATTTCTTTTTTTGTTTCCTTTTTCTTTTTCCTATTCTCCTCTTCTTCGGCGTCGGCATCGGCGTCTTCGTCGTCTTCGTTGTAATCGTTGTCGGCCTCCAAAAGAGCTTCGAGGTTTACTCTCTCTCGACGCACGTGAGATATTTTCGTCTGGTCGCGAACAGCTCGCGGAACACGCACTATCTTCTTCTTCCTCTTCTTCTTCTTCTTCTTCTTACTCTTCTAATTTTCTCTATCTATATTGTTTTTCTTCTTGAAATAATACCGATTCTCTAGTTAGAAGTCACGACAAATAAACCGATTACTTTACTTTCTTTCTTTCTTGCTTGCTTTCTCCCATTTGCAATTTTTTTTAGATATTATTCTAACGTTTTATGAAAGATCAACTATCTCTTTCTCTCTCTTTCTTTCTTTCTTTCTTTGTGTGTATTTATCTCGAGATTCGTAAATCTCGAATGTAATCTTTACTTGCTTCCGTTAAAACATCCTAGCATTAAATACTTTTCTCTATCTATCTCTATCACTATCTTATATTTACTCTTATGAAATCTCATTTGAAATATGTATACGTATATATGTATATGTAACTGTATATATAACTGTATATATATATATGTATCTATTTCTTATAATAAATTTCAAATATAATTTCTACTACTACGCGTGCTCAATTTGTCATCTTTCACTTTTCGTCTCTTCTCTTTCTGACTTATTTTAACTTTGACGAAATCTCAACACAGTATATCCATCTCTCTTTCTATGAAAATATAAATACATATATATATTTCTACATTCCACCAATTTGTCATTTTAAATTATTCATCAGATTTATCAATCAATCAATCAATCAATAAATCAATCAATCTATCTATCTATCTATCTCTTTCTATCTTAATTTTTTTCTTTTGGGTTAACCTATCGCGCATCAGTTACGTTGCGCGTCAGGAAAGAAGGAAAGAAGGAAGGAAGGAAGGAAGGAAGGAAAAGATCCGCCAGTTTTAATCTACTCGAAAGTGTATAAGATATATAAACGTATAGGAATACTTACATGGATAGATAAATACATAGATAGATACGTAGGTATGTACCGTCACTCCATGATCGTGACAGCACGACGTGCATACGTGCGTGCATACGTGGTGCGTGTCATGCGTGTCTCCTTTCTAACCCGAAGCTCGAGAGTTGTTCCACCTCCTTCACCTCCCGCCACCACCACCACCACCACCACCTCCGAGAGAGAGCACGTGTGCGTGTATGCACGTGCACTTGTGCGTATCTCTCTCTCTTTGTAATTTTTTTTCTCTTTTTTTTTTCTTTTATTATTATTATTATTATTATTATTTCTCCCTCCCTTTCTATCTATCTCTCTCTCTCTCTCTCTCTTTCATTTCTCTTTCTCTTTCTCTCTTAACGAAGAACACTAGGAAAGAACACACACTTTTACGATGCCGTCACGCACGATCACGGTTCATTTCTATCCTTTTCTATTTTTGATTCCCGTTCTTTCGTATTTCTTTTCTTCTTAGAGAAGGAAGGAAGGAAAGAGAAGGATGGGTGGAAGGGCAAGAGGAAGGGAAGGTTCTCGCGTGGAAATTGGCGCGAATCCGACGGAGCGTGTCGCGTACGGTAGCTCAGATCTCTACGGTAGTTTCTAATTTACCGCGCTCGATCGTGACGAGATATGCTCGGACAAGGATGCAACCATTCTTCTTTAGATCTTCTCCTTTTTACCTCTCTCTCTCTCTCTCTCTCTTTCTCTCTCTACCCCCTTTCTCTTCTCTCCTTTTTTACTTTTTTTTTTTTTTAACCACTTTCTTTCCATTTTAAACATTGTTTTCTATTAACGCGTTTTATCATTTCAATTTTCAAACCTTTCTTTTAACTGTTTCTTTTTTTTTTTCGTTTATATTTTCTTTTAATCTTCAATAAGTTTTTCTAAGATACGTTTTATACAACTTTCAAATAATATATATATATTTTTGTTACTTTTTATTGTATTATTTCCAGATATATTCCATTCTCCTTTTCTCTTCTTTCTCCTTTTTTTTTCTTTTTATTAATCACATCCCTTTTAAATATGACTTTAATTATCAAATTTAGTTCATTTTTCTTCGAATATTTAATACTCAATGTGTATTTCTTTATCTTTCATTTTTGAATCTTCTTCTTCTTTTTCTTCTATACTTTCTCTCGCTGTCAACGTTATTTCGAATAATTGATTTTATTCGATTATCAATCTCACATTCCTTTTAATATTTTATTTAACGTCTCGATTAATTTCTTTCGAAATATAATTGAATTTTTGTTTGTTTACGAATTTTTCAACACAATTTTCCTGTTACCATCATTTCTTGATTTTTAATTCTTTCTCTCTTTCTTTCTATCTGTCTGACACCGACCGGAAGCATCCCGGTTAGGCACTTTTCACTCACGTCACGTGTCTCCCGACGCGGGATCGCGCAACGCGTTGCTCCGAGCAAAGCCTCGTGGCCATCCATCGGCCGTCGAGAAACAACGTCGAAACTCTGACGACGAGGTGCCAACGAGAACAAAAAGAGATCATCGGACCCACCTTCTAACATTTTTCCTCCTGTCATCATCATCATCATCATCATTATCATTATCTTCTTATTTCAAATAGTTCTTCCACTGCCACCACCAACACTATCATAACCCCCTCCCTTTCCGGTTCCACCAAAAATAAAGAAAATTAATTTGACATTGAGAATAAAATAATCATTCGTCAAAATATTTTTTCGTAACTTTTCTCGACGAAAAAAAAAGAAAAGAATTCAAAAAAAAAAGAAAAGGAAAATGTTGGTACGAACGTTTGTGAAACATCACGAATAATAAGTAGAAATATTTATACGTGTAATATTATTTGTGTGTGTGTGTATGTTTATGCGAATATAAAAACGTTGGAAAACTGTTCACCCACTTGAAAAACAAATATTTCGTAGTCGACGCGAACCAGAATTTAGGAGACGATTTCTGGTCCTCTTCTTTATTCTTCCTCTTGATTGTTGTTCTTCCGTAGTCCCGAAGTAACTTCATTCACCGATGATGATTTCTTTCAATATTCACGTGTCCGTCAAATTTTTCCTTTCCTCTATCGTAGCACGTAAACGTGCGTGTTTTTCATACACACTTCTTTTTCTCTCTCTCTCTCTCTCTTTCTTTCCTTCTCTTTTTTTTTCCTGTATTTGTCTGTCTTCGAATAATAATCGTACAATTTCTTTCTTTCTCGTTTCTTCTAAGTCAGACGTAATTCACGAATGATTTTCTATTTCACTGGATTTTTTTTTCGAAAGAAAGACAAATTTCGCGAAAGAAAAATACGAGTGATAAAAAGGATTGTTATAAATTATCTTTTATTAATCTTCAATGTCATTGATTTTTCAATTTTTCTTCTCTTTTCTGTTTTTCGACAATTCGATGACAATTTTCTTTCTCTTTCTTTCTTTCTATTTTTTTCACTGAACGAAGAAAACATTTTTCCGTAGTTCACCGTTTTCCACGTATCGTTAAATAGTCGTGATTATGATAAACACAAAGGATTTAATGAAATATCATCGATGAAGATGACATTAGTACCAGTAGTAGTAGTAACAACAACAACAACAACAATAACAACAATAATAACAGCAACAACGACAACAAAAACAACTACGACGACGACGACAATATTTGACGATGTTGTACACGAGGAAAGATAAGAGAGACAACGCGAAGAATATGAGGAAAAAAAATGGACTAACTTAAAGAAGAAGAAAAGAAAGGAAAAAAAAAGGGTGTGTAAAAACAAAGGTGAAAACAATAATCATCAACGATCGTATATACACGCGCGCGCGCGACGGACATGGTTTGTAGACCAATCTGACAACAAAATTTTTCTCTCTCTCTCTCTCTTTCTCTCTCTCTTCTACACAGTTTTTTTATTTTATTCCCCCCAAACAAACAAAAATAAAAAAACCCCCAAAATAATCGAAAAATGTCTTCTGTCATTTTTCTTATCATTTCCATAAATGCACTCAATTTTTCCGTATGGCTCGTACATTTTTTCCTCCACTTATTCGTCGTCGTAGTCGTGGTTGTTGATAATCGTCGTTGGTTTATAACTTAACTTTGTTTTCGCGACGATCTGCACCCCCGTTAACTTGACAAAACGTTTCTACTCATGTTTAACGCGTATATACGATATATATATATATATATAATAAATATTGCATTACGAATTATCTTTGTGGTAAGAAATATTTCATTTGAAGAACGAAAAATAATCGTCCCATAGTTCAAAATTTATGTTTCAACGTGAAATTAATTTAGAAATAGAAGAAAAAAAAAATAAGAAAACAAAATAGGGGAAAAAAGAAAGGAAAAAACCCGCGATGTGATATAAAAATTCGCGACGAACGTGTTTTCGATATGTGTATATAATAATTACGAAGAAACACCAAAGAAAAGAATAGAATAGAAATAGAAATAGAAATGAAAATGAAAAATAAAAATGAAAAGTAATGTCAAGTAAAGTAAAGTAAAGTAAAGTAACGAGATAAAGTAACGCAAAAGAGAATATAAATTGGGAAAGGTAAAAATGACAAAAAAGAAAAAAAAGAAAAAGAAATAAAGAAATAAATAAAGAAAGAAAAAGAAAAAAGAAAAAGGGTTTTAGATTGGAAAAAATGAAGTAAAAATTCGTTAAAATAACGTAGCCTCGCATGATAAATATTTACCTTGCTACATGTAAAACGAATAGAAGAGCCTGCCTGAATCGAACGAAGGAAGGCTCAACCGGCCCACTGTGACGTCGCCGGCCTACTGTCAGCTCAGCGCTCGCTCGGCCCCGCGGTCAACTAACCTACCGTGCCCGCCGCGCACACTTTACCGACATAACACATCGATCTCCCTAGGATAACGTTCAATTAACTATAACAATATTTTTATTATTATTATTAACAATCGCGATTTTATCCGATCAATTATTATCACCTTGGTTAACATTTAATTATACTTGTACAAGTACTAACAGTCGCCAACTTGACTAACGTAGTAGTCAGGTGTGAAACGCTCACGCGCATAGGCGCACACGCGCACAACCACCACGCACACTCTTCTTTAGGAGGGAGTGAGAGAGAGACTCTGAGCTGTGGGGAGGGGGAATAGAGAGAGGGAACGCGAAGCTCGCGGATCCTTCTCCCTCTCTCTCTCTCTCTCTCTCTCACTCACTCACTGTTTCTTTCTCTCTCGTTCACTTACGTTTGCGTTCTCGCTCGCTCTTGCCGTATACCCCTACTTCGTTCTCTCTCTCTCTCTCTCACTCTCTCTCTCCTTCACTCTTTCCCGCTCTCTCGAGCGAGCGATTCGTCGAGCCGCACGGTGGTCCACTTCGATGCAACGCGCAAAAAAAAATACGAGAGGAAGTAAAAAAAAAAAAGGAAAAAAAAAGAAGAAAAAAAAGATAAAAAGAAAAAACGAAGAAAAGAAAAAGAAAAAGAAATAAAAGAAAAGAAGGGCTCGCGTAAATGCGTCCTACGCACTAACTTTACAATCTCTTTTGCTTTCAAAATCAAAGTTCCTCCCCTCCCCCGCTCACGCCAAGGGACGCCCTCTCTCCTCTTGCCCCTACCAATAGCGCAGTCCTCTCTTTTTTTTTGCTAAATTGTTTGTACGAATTTGAAAAAATAAGTCGTTAGATCTAATTAATTAATAGAAATGATTAAATATTTTATCAAATTTGGGGATACTTTTCTCGGTAGGATTCTAAGTTTAGTTGTAAAAGAAAATAGCTTTCCTAGGATCGCTGAGTACGCAGTTCAAGAAAGAAAGAGAAAGAGAGAAAGAGAGAGAAAGCGATGGGAGAGAAACGATCGATCGAGGATGATCTATATCTACTGAAAATTACAAAACGACACCAGGAGTACGCGTCGCATGATGCGCCGTGCGTCTGACTTTCGAAGTAGAAAAGCTCTAAACGCGTACGACCAGGTGGCATCTATGCTCGTCCAACTTAAACTATATGTACACTTTTATCTATTTGCGATAGGTCTCTTCATGCACATATGTGTATATATAATACGTAGACATTTCAATAGTTTTATCTATTTGTGATGTGCGTTTTGATGCATATAAATATATTTACATTCATATAATTTATACGTACTAATATTTGTTTGTGCGTTATAAATTAATGAATATTACATCTAGATGATGTGTATACGCTCCCATATATAATATATCTTTATATATATAAGTTAATTAATATTACATATCCCAATATGTGTACATATATTTATATACGTTTATATACACAAATATATGTATGCTTATTATAATTATTAAATATTATATAAATATATTTACATTCATATAATTTATACGTACTAATATTTGTTTGTGCGTTATAAATTAATGAATATTACATCTAGATGATGTGTATACGCTTCCATATATAATATATCTTTATATATATAAGTTAATTAATATTACATATCCCAATATGTATACACATATATTTATATACGTGTATATACACAAATATATGTATGATTATTGAATATTATATACATATATATGTAGATAGTATATAGGCAAGATACACATATATAATATCATATATCATAAGTTATCAAAAATTATATATTTGTATATATATTATGTACACATGTAAACATTTATATATAATATATACATGTATTTATATATACTTTCATCTATTTGATATAGATGTTTCAATATATATGCCTATTATAATTATTCAATATTATATACATATATCTACACAGTGCATAAGCATATACATATATAATACATCAAATTAGTGTTTAAATACACACACAAACACACACATATAGATCTATATTATAGGTTGGAGACGCGTCTTCATTTATACATATACATATATTTTACATAAGTTAATATGTACGTATAAACACACACACACGTGTGTTGATTTATATTATAGGTTGGTGAACATTACGTACACATACATACATACATACATATATGCAAAGATGCGAGAGTCGTGTGTATGATGCGAAATACTTGACGTATATCTCTATCTTTGTCTTTCTTTATAAAATATATATATATGTGTGTGTATGTGTATATATAAAATATATGTATAGATTCTTAGGTAACATCGAATCGTGGTATACTGTTGGAATTACATAGGATCGTTCTAACATAAGCTCTCTTCTTCTTCTTCTTTTTCTTCATTTGGATGCAACGATGACGATGACGCGCGGATTAATGCGCGCGCGTGGATGCACGCGTGCGCGCGTGATTTATCATACTTCGAGAATTATATACCAGTTCTTTTATATTATTACCAACGATGGCATTCATCTTCTCGTAGTTTACTTCTTCTTACGAATTCTCATCGTTGTACTGTCGCTGTTTTAATACCACTTCTGAAAATAGATAATTATTTTTTTTCTCTCTCTCTTTTTTTTTTTTTTTTTTTTCTTTTTTTTTTTTCTCTTCAATAATTTAATCATCTCGTTTCTTCTTCTTTTTCACGTATTTTATTTCTATTTCGTTACATCATATCGTATTAAGTATTCGTTTTGTTTATGTTAATGTTTTATCTTTTTCTTGATAATATATTAAAGAGGGAGAGAGAGATAGATAGATAGATAGATAGATAGCGAAGGAGAGAGAGAGAAGGGGGAGATGAATTGATTAATAAAAATGTTGTTTTTTAAGTGATATTAAGTACTTTTTAATTATGTGCTTATCTAATTACGCGTGGATGATAAGAGATAAAAAGAATTTAATACAGTATTATAATTTATACAATTTATTTATGTAATAATACGCCGCGTGTGTCTGTCTGTGTGTGTGTATGTGTGTGTGTTGTTATTTGCGTCAAATTATACGTTGATAAAATGTGATACGGGAACTATTACAAAGAATTATCATTTCTAAGTGTATACGCGTATAAGCGTAATCTAACGCAATAATTATTTGCCGATAAGACGTGAGATACAAAGTTGAACAAAATTACTATTTAAAAGAAAAAAAATATAATATATATTTTATTCGTAGACAAAGATTGTAAATAAAATAATAAAAAAAGAAAAAAGAAAAAAAATAATAAAAAATGTTGCGAGAGAGACACGAGAAGCAAGAATAAAATGACGTTAAATAATAAAGTAAGAAATATTCGCATGTACGTCGTGTTCGCAGTGTGTGTTCTAAGTTAAACAATACGAGAAGAAACATCATTGATGCATCTATCTCTTTTTTTATCTCGCTCTTTTTCTTTCTTTTATCTTTGCCGATTGTAAACAAAGTTTTGATCTCGAGTGTGTTTGAATAAGATAGATTAGAGAAAACGATTAGAGAAAATCATCATTTTAACGATTAATGAATTAGAAATATTTGCATTGTTTCGCGGATAGATCGTATCGATTTATTAATATTTATAAATATATTTGCATACAATTGTATATACGTTAAAATGATTTTTCTAATTAAATTTTCATATTAAAATATTAAAATTGTTGCATTCCAATTTTTTTGTTCATTAAAATTTAGCGTGAATTATTTACGAATAAATAATTAAAATATTCCAAATTATATTTAACCTTACATCCGAAGTGACAATAACAACATTGTTATTCTTGCGCTATATTTCTCAATCGATTATCATTATTATTTATTATTCAACTCTATTATCCAACTATTACGATTTTCCTTTAAAAATAAAATCCAAGTAACTATTCGAACGGTTCAAATAAGATAATTGATAATCGGATGAATTAAAAATCAGAAACAAATTAATAATAATAATAATCAAATGAAAAGAGATTTATAATTGTTATTGAATTTATTTATTTTCTTTTATTTAAATAATTAATATATATATATATATTATATAAAAATATTGAAATTATGGTATTTGATATTGAAATATTGAATTATTAATATAAAAAAAAAATGTTGAAATATATAAAATTAATAAGAAATATAATAATTAATAAGAAAATAATAAATATAGTGTTAGTTCTTGGCAAGATCCTTGCGATTAGTTTAAATGATCTTCATCGGAGCGCAAAATTCAACGGAAAATCCTTTCCAATCTCGTAATGCTAACTAACTAACTAACTTGGCTGACCATCGTCGTCGTTGTTGTTTGTGTGTATTCGCGTGCAGATCGATTCGACGCGTTAACCCGCGTGATTCCGCGCTTTTTATTATCCTCCTTTCACGTTCCTTTAGTTTTAACTTTTATAACGCAGTCGTACCAATTTTATATATATAAATATATCCATATATATGCATTTAATATACATATACAGGGTGATTCATTAACTCTTGTCAACCAAGATAACTTTCAAAGTATGATAGTAGCAGAAACAAGTTTATAGAACAAAAGTTGCATGAAAAATTTCGGAGTACATTTGTTTTTCACTAGGTTTAATCGCTTCTGAGATTTAAAGGACAAAGTTTGTTTTGTTAAATGGAATGTTTATGTTTAGATACTTGTTTTCTGATAGCAGCTGTCAATCAAATATAATATTCAATACCAAAATATAGTATTCTATTTAAACGAATAAACTTGACCCTTAAATCTCGGAAGCGATTAAACCTTGCAAAAAAAAAAATGACGTCGTATTATACTCTCGAATTTTTCATGCAACTTTCGTTTTATAAACTTTTTTGCTACTATCATACTTTCGGAGTTATTTTGGTGGCAAGAGTTAGTGGATCACCCGGTATATACATATACTCTAATACTAAAGTTTTGAGCTTGAAACAAATATTTGAATTATTAGTCAAATTAATTTATTCATTGTCACAAGTATTTAATATTTTATATTTTAAAGCTTATTTTTCTTTTCTTCCAATGCAATCGTACGAAATAATATCGTAGAAAATTACAAGGCCTAATAAGAAAATTGAAAAGATGGATACTTGGAAAAGAGAGTAATTAATTTTTTTCAAATCAATTAGAATATTCAGGTTAATCCATTATTAATCATACGAAGTAATCTGTTATATAATTACAAGCCTAATTACAAGATTGAAAAATGACTCGAATAAGGAGTATAATTAATTTCTTAAAATCGTTTAGATATCAAATGCCAATCTTACGTTCGTTTTATAAGAAAAAAAAAAATGGAAAGAAATAAAGAAAAAAAAAAAAAAAAGAAGGAATAATTACATTTCTAAATCCCTTAAGAATTTTTCCGAGTTAATCATGTACGAATGCTATGAAATTACAAGCCTAACAATTACAAAAAAATTATTCTAAAGAACGAGTGTTATTCAACGAAAATCTTTCGAATTCTTCGACATCGTTTGGAAAATTTTTATTTAAAAAAATCCTATATTTAAATCGTAAGAGAAAAAAACAAAAAAAGAGAGAAAAATAAAAAACAAAATTATCTCGCGAAATAAAACGAGCTTAACAAACGGGACCGTTCAAAATGATACGAATAAATAAATAAATAAATAATTAACGTTTAATGATCATTAAGAGAAACGGTTTACATATCCGAAGGATTATCTACTACCTCGATTACCGTTTAATCATTTCGTTTTGAATCCGTTCGATTTATCTTCTTCTTTTTTTTTTGTCCAAAACATACAAAATAAAAAAATAAAAAGAATAAAAAAAATAAACAAGAAAAAACAAAAAACACATTAAAAATCCGCATTATCGCGTTCTACCACGCGGAAATCGGCACGTGTTACGGACGATACACACGGTTCGTTTTTATCTATCCACTACTCTATAGTTTTATTTTTACTCTCCTTTTTTTTTCAGTGCTTCAAGTGCGAGAGAGTTAGAGATAGATAGACAGACAGATAGATAGATGGATAGATAGATAGATAAATAGATAGATGTATATAGAGAAGGGTGGGGGAAGGTGGAGGACGGTGGGGGGGGCGGAGGGCGAGTGGTAGGGGGATGGGGGGGGGTAGGGGGGATTGGGGGGGGAGTGGAGGTGTATAGCAGGTGGCTCAGCGATCACGTGACGTCGTCGTTGAAACTGCATCCACGTATGCTATTAGGTAACGCGTCGATAGTGCGTGAATCGGATTTACCGTGGGTAACGACGCCTATAGTTTCCTTCTTCATTGTCTCCGTCCCTCGAGCGCGTCGATTCGCTCTGGAAACGTTGTTTTTTATTTTCCTACCTCTTATTCTTTCCTCCTACTCCTCTACACCATTTGCTTCATCTTCTTCTTCTTCTTTTTTTTTTTTATATATTAAATTCACGCTTAGATAACGCCACCTTCCGATACATTGTTCGGCTCGACTGCCTCTTCTTCTTGTTTTTTTTTTTTTCTTTCTTTATTTATTTATTTATATTTATTTATTTATATTTATTTAGAGAAAAAATGTATTTATTTTTTATCATGGGCTTCTAATGCGAATTTTTCTATTCATTTCAATTTATTGCCTACTTTTTTTCCTCGATGCGTGTCATTGAATTTGTATTGTGTTTTTTTTTTGAAGTTATACTTCTTTTGGCGCGTTTGGGAAAATGTGATGGGAGTGATTTTTTTCCGAACGACACCATGAAGTTTGTCGGTATTTACGACGCGCGGCAAAGTGATTTCAAATATACGGCATGAAGTTGTCTTCTTCTCTTCTTCTTCCTCTCTTTTTATTCTCAAGCGGGTCACCCATCCAAGTACTAATTGTACTCAGCGCTGCTTTACTTAAATGATCGAGCGGGAACTGATACTATCACCGTACCATGGCATATATTATATTTTATTATTCTTTCTAATATATATATATCGATTGATTAAAATATGTTTCTTTCCTTTTTTTTTTAAATAATAATAGAATAATAATAATAATAAATTTTTCTTTTTTGTTAAGTTATTTTTTAAAGTTATTTTTGAGCTTATTGAGGTTATGTTCGTTTTGGTACGGCAAAGAAGTATAACTTCTTACGTGCTTACATAAGTACACACACCAGTTTTTTTTGTATTATCTGCAATTTTTTACTCGATTATTATTGTCAATTAAATTTTGTTAAAAAAACTATTGTCAGTTGTTTGTTATTATTATTGTTTGTTGTTGTTGTATTGTTGTAAAAAATTATTGTTAATGTTTAAAGTATTTAACATATGTTTATTGAGATTTTTGTTTTGTTTTGTTTTTATTTTTTTTATGTATATATATTAACGCTTAGATAACACCGTTGTCCGTTATTGTTTAGCTCGACTGAATCTCTGCCACCTCGAGATTCTCTTCTCTCTTTTTTCTCTTCTTCTTCGTTATCTTTTTTTTTAAATATTATTTTCTTCATAAATTTTTATCGTCACTTTCTTAATCCTTTTTTTTCTTTCTTTTCTAATCGATTAAGCTCAAACGTAATAGGTCGAAGAAAATTTTTATATTGTTTTTCTATTTTTCCATCGTATTTTTCCAAAAGATTCAACAGAAAAAAATATTTGCCCGAGTATCAAAGGAAACGTATGTTTTTGGTTTTTCTTTTGTTTTATATTTACTATATTTACTTATTTTCTTTTTTTTTTTTTTTTTTTTATTATTACAATAAATCCGATTCTCATTGAAATTCATCGATCCTATTTATAATATTTATAAGGTTTACGGGTGATCTTTTCGTGGCATTTCTGGCAGATAAAATTTTAGATTCCTTGCACGCGCGAACATCGATACGATGGACTATTTTTCCCATGTTACGATTGGAAAAAAAAAAAAAGAAAAAAGAAAAAACAAGAAAAAAAAAATCAAATCTCATCGCGATAACGATCGACGAAATTTAGCTTTTTTAAATAGTATTCAATTACGATTAGATCGATTAGATGTATTTAATTGATACGATCGTGTTTGCTTATTAGAAATACACGTGAACACGTGTTCAGTGTAAATTTACTGTCGGGAATGTTACCTTAATTTGTTAACGGTTAGAACAAGAGATACGTTTTAATTCTTGCTAAGAAAAGAGTAATAGTAAATGGATTAATTGAAATTACAATTTGTTTTTTTAATCAAATAAATAATTATAAAATTCGTATATTTGAGTTCACAATTTTAAGTTATTGTATTTAAACTTAAGGTTCAGGCCCCAAAATGTTAATCATATTTAAATATTTAATTTTTAAAAAACAAAATGGTATATTTCAATTAATTATAAATATATTATCGTTAATCTATAAATACATTTTTGTTTTGTTCATTGTTGATCATATGAATCTAAATTCATCTTCACACATACGCATATAATAATTAATGTAATTATTAAAATAAACAGTTACAAGTCATTGATATAATATTGTATTATTGTGTTAATTAATATTCGTTTTAATTGCAATATTACGAACAGTTGAGAACATTAAATATTTGAATATAACTGATAATCATGAAATTATGAGCACAGAATCATTGCGTTAAATGTATCGCTATTTGATCACAATGGTCAACAATATGTGTTAAAATTGTAATTTATTTATCACGAAATGTTTCAATATTTACAACACGTACCAAGTTATAAAATTTGTTTTCTTTTTTAGGTCTCGAATCGAGCGGCAAAAAACAACGTTCACACTAGTCAGCATGCATATCGTTTTCAATTGGACAGAGTATAAAGATAAATAATATAAATGAAAGACGAATAAAAAAGAAGTTAAATCGATATATTAACTTCGTTGATCTCACGATGACCTATTCAGAATATAAACAACATTTTTTTATCAACATTTTATACCTTGCAACGCATAAGTCAATATTGTTTTATACAACCACAACTAAGTCAACTGATTACAGCAAATATTTTAGATAGACACACACACACACACACAAACACATATTATTATTTTATTACATTTTCATTTGATATCTATAAACATTTTGATATTTTATATTAATGAGAGTGAAAATATGATAAAATATGATTTTCTTAGACAATT
>NW_025113107.1:324952-416667 GCF_010416935.1 Polistes fuscatus | reverse complement strand
GTTTTTGTGTACAGCATCCTTCCATGTTTTTAAAAAACTGTATATTAAAATACTTAAGTTTTGTCAGGATTCAGAGCATTAAGAGAGAATTTAAATAACTTTTTTAGTCATATTAGAATCTGTTAGTTTTCGAGTAATTGTAGTTTTTTTAAATCTGCTATCCTCGTTCTAGACACTCTATATATTTTAAATACTTAAGTTTTGTAGAATTTGTTAGAGAGTTTAGAGAGCTTTAAAATAACTGCTTTTAGACATTTTATAATCTGTTAGTTATCGAATAATTATAGTTTTGTGTAAAGCTTACTTCGTTGTTTTAGGCACTCTATATATTCAAATACTGAATTTTTTAAGTAGTAGAGCATTAAAGAGAATTAAATGTCATTGCTATTACATTTTAATTTTTGTTAGTTTAAAGTAATTAAAGGTTTTGTGTACAGTTGCCTTTCTAGTTTTTAGAAACCCGCATATTTTTAATACTTAAGGTATGTATCAGGTGTCGGAGCATTTAGAGAGCTTTGAAGTAACTGTTTTTAGATATTTTATAATCAGTTATTTATCGAATAATTATAGTTTTGAGTAAAGCTGCTTTCCTTGTTTATAAAATCACTAATTTTTTCAAATACTTAAGTTTGTATCGGGTGTCAAGCATTAGGAGAGCTTTAAAATAACTGTTTTAGTCATTTTAGAATCTGTTAGTTTTCGAGCATAATTATACCTTTGTTTAAAGATGCTTTCTTTGTTTTTAACACTATATATATTTTAAATACTTAAGTTTTGTAGATTCGTTAGAGTAGTTAGAGAGCTTTAAAATAACTGTTTTAAGACATTTTTTAATCTGTTAGTTTTCGAATATTATAGTTTTGAGTAAAGCTGCTTTCCTTGTTTATAAAAATCACTATATTTTTCAAATACTTAAGTTTTGTATCGGTGTCAGAGCATTAGGAGAGCTTTAAAAAACTGTTTTAGTCATTTTAGAATCTGTTAGTTTCGAGTAATTATACCTTTGTTTAAAGATGCTATCTTCGTTTTTAAACACTCTATTTTTTAAATACTTAAGTTTTGTAAGATTCGTCAGAGTAGTTAGATGAGCTTTACAATAACTGTTTTTAGACCTTTTATAATCAGTTAGTTATCGAATAATTAGTTTGTGTGTAAGCTTTCTTCGTTGTTTTTAGACACTCTATATATTTTAAATACTAAATTTTTTTTAGGTTGTAGAGCATAAAAGAGAAATAAAATGACAATACTCTATACATTTTTATTTGTTAGTTTAGAGTAATTAATGTTTTGTGTACAGCATCCTCCCATGTTTTTAAAACACTGTATATTTTAATACTTAATTTTTGTATCTAGTGTCAGACCATTAGAGAGCTTTAAAATAACTTTTTGGTCATTTAGATCTGTTAGTTTTCGAGTAATTATACCTGTTTAAAGTGCTTTCTTCGTTTTTTACACTCTACATTTTAAATACTTAAGTTTGTTGGAATTCGTTAGAGTTGTTAGAGAGCTTTAAAATAACTGTTTTAAGACATTTTTTAATCGTTAGTTTTCGACATAATTATAGTTTGAGTAAAGCTGCCTTCCTTGTTTTTAGATACCTATATTTTTTAACTACAATTTTTTTTTAAGTAGTAGAACATTAAAAGAGAATTAAAATGTCATTACTATACATTTTAATATTTTTTAGTTTAAAGTAATTAAAGGTTTGTGTACAGCTGCCTTTCTAGTTTTTAGAAACCCTGCATATTTTTCATACTTAAGTTATGTATCAGGTGTCGGAGCATTTAGAGAGCTGGAAGTAACTGTTTTTACACATTTTAGAATTTGTTAGTTTTCGAGTAATTAAGTTTTTGTGTACAGCTGCCTTCCTTGTTTATAAAAAACACTATATTTTTCAAATACTTAAGTTTTGTATCGGGTGTCAGAGCATTTGGAGAGCTTTAAAATAACTGTTTTTAGTCATTTTAGAATCTGTTAGTTTTCGAGTAATTATACCTTTGTTTAAAGATGCTATCTTCGTTTTTATACACTCTATATTTTTTAAATACTTAAGTTTTGTAGAATTCGTCAGAGTAGTTAGAGAGCTTTACAATAACTTTTTTAAGACATTTTATAATCTGTTAGTTATCGAATAATTATAGTTTTGTGTAAAGCTGCCTTCCTTGTTTTTAGACACTCTATATATTTTAAATACTAAACTTTTTTTTAGGTGTAGAGCATTAAAGAGAATTAAAATGTCATTACTATTACATTTTAATATTGTTAGTTAGGGTAATTAAAGTTTTGTGTATAGCTCCTTCCATGTTTTTAAAAACACTGTATATTTTAAATACTAAAGTTTTGTATCAGGTTTCAAAGCATTAAGAGAGAATTTAAATAACTTTTTTTAGTCATTTTAGAATCTGTTAGTTTTCGAGTAATTATAGTTTTTTTTAAATCTGCTATCCTCGTTTTTAGACACTCTATATATTTTAAATACTGAATTTTTTTTTAGGTTGTAGAGCATTAAAAAAGAATAAAATGACTATACTATTACATTTTAATATTTGTTAGTTTAGAGTAATTAAAGTTTTTGTGTACAGCATCCTCCCATGTTTTTAAAAACACTGTATATTTTAAATACTTAATTTTTGTATCTGGTGTCAGACCATTTAGAGAGCTTTAAAATAACTGTTTATGGTCATTTTAGAATCTGTTAGTTTTCGAGTAATTATACCTTTGTTTAAAGATGCTATCTTCGTTTTTAAACACTAAATATATTTTAAATACTAAAGTTTTAGAATTCGTTAGAGTAGTTAGAGAGCTTTAAAATGACTGTTTGAAGACATTTTATAATCTGTTAGTTTTCGACTAATTATAGTTTTGTGTAAAGCTGCTTTCTTTGTTTTTGATACTGTATATTTTTTAAATACTGATTTTTTTTTTAGGTTGTAGAGCATTAAAAGAGAATTAAAATGACCATACTATTACATTTTAATATTTGTTAGTTTAGAGTAATTACAGTTTTTGAGTACAGCATACTTTCATGTTTTTAAATACACTGTATATTTTAAATACTTAAATTTTGTATCAGGTTTCAGAGCATTAAGAGAGAATTTAAATAACTTTTTTTAGTCATTTTAGAATATGTTTGTTTTCGAGTAATTATAGTTTTTTTTAAATCTGCCTTCCTCGTTTTTAGACACTCTATATATTTTAAATACTGAATTTTTTTTTAGTTTGTAGAGCATTAAAAGAGAATTTAAATGACTATGCTATTACATTTTAATATTTGTTAGTTTAGAGTAATTAAAGTTTTTGTGTACAGCATCCTCCCATTTTTTTAAAAACACTGTATATTTTAAATACTTAATTTTTGAATCTGGTGTCAGACTATTTAGAGAGCTTTAAAATAACTGTTTTTGGTCATTTTAGAATCTGTTAGTTTTCGAGTAATTTTACCTTTGTTTAAAGATGCTATCTTCGTTTTTAAACACTATATATATTTTAAATACTTAAGTTTTAGTATTCGTTAGAGTAGTTAGAGAGCTTTAAAATAACTGTTTTAAGACATTTTATAATCTGTTAGTTTTCGAATAATTATAGTTTTGTGTAAAGCTGCCTTTCTTGTTTTTAGACACTCTATATATTTTAAATACTGAATTTTTTTTAGGTTGTAGAGCATTAAAAGAGAATTAAAATTACTATACTATTACATTTTAATATTTGTTAGTTTAGAGTAATTAAAGTTTTTGTACAGCATCCTTCCATGTTTTTAAAAAAACTGTATATTTAAAATACTTAAGTTTTGTATCAGGATTCAGAGCATTAAGAGAGAATTTAAATAACTTTTTTTAGTCATATTAGAATCTGTTAGTTTTCGAGTAATTGTAGTTTTTTTTAAATCTGCTATCCTCGTTTCTAGAAACTCTATTATTTTAAATACTTAAGTTTGTAGAATTTGTGAGAGAATTTAGAGAGCTTTAAAATAACTGCTTTTAGACATTTTATAACTGTTAGTTATCGAATAATTATAGTTTGTGTAAAGCTTACTTCGTTTTTTAGGCACTCTATATTCTAAATACTGAATTTTTTTTTAAGTAGTAGAGCATTAAAAGAGAATTAAAATGTCATTACATTACATTTTAATTTTTGTTAGTTTAAAGTAATTAACGGTTTTGTGTACAGCTGCCTTTCTAGTTTTAGAAACCCTGCATATTTTTAATACTTAAGTTATGTATCAGGTGTCGGAGCATTTAGAGAGCTTTGAAGTAACTGATTTTACACATTTTAGAATGTGTTATTTTTCGAGTAATTAAAGTTTTTGTGTACAGTCGCCTTTCATATTTTTGCAAACCCTATATTTTTTATATTTATAAGTTTTGTAGAATTTGTCAGAGTATTTTGAGAGCTTTAAAATAACTGTTTTTAGACATTTTATAATCTGTTAGTTATCGAATAATTATAGTTTTGTGTAAAGCTGCCTTTCTTGTTTTTAGACACTCTATATATTTTAAATACAGAATTTTTTTTTAAGTAGTAGAGCATTAAAAGAGAATTAAAATGTCATTACTATTACATTTTAATATTTTTTAGTTTAAAGTAATTAAAGGTTTTGTGTACAGCTGCCTTTCTAGTTTTTCGAAACCCTGCATATTTTTAATACTTAAGTTTTGTATCAGGTTTCAGAGCATTAAGAGAGCATTTAAATAACTTTTTTTAGTCATTTTAGAATCTGTTAGTTTTCAAGTAATTATAGTTTTTTTTAAATCTGCTATCCTCGTTTTTAGACGCTCTATATATTTTAATTACTTAAGTTTTGTAGAATTTGTGAGAGAATTTAAAGAGCTTAAAAATAACTGTTTTTAGACATTTTATAATCTCTTAGTTTTTGAGTAAATACAGTTTTTGTCTACAGCTGCCTTCCTTGTTTATAAAAAACACTATATTTTTCAAATACTTAAGTTTTGTATCGGGTGTCAGAGCATTTAGAGAGCTTTAAAATAACTGTTTTAAGACATTTTATAATCTGTTAATTATCGAATAATTATAGTTTTGTGTTAGCTTGCCGTCTTTGTTTTCAGACACTCTATATATTTTAAATACTGAATTTTTTTTTAGGTTGTAGAGCATTAAAAGAGGATTAAAATGTCATTAATCTTACATTTTAATATTTGTTAGTTTAAAGTCATTAAAGGATTTGTGTACAGCTGCCTTTCTTGTTTTTAGAAATCCTGCATATTTTTGATACTTAAGTTATGTATCAGGAGTCGGAGCATTTAGAGAGCTTTGGAATAGCTGTTTTTACTCATTTTAGAATTTGTTAGTTTTCGAGTAATTAAAGTTTTTGTGTACATTCGCCTTTCATCTTTTTGAAAACCCATTATTTTTAAAATATTTTAAGTTTTGTGGAATTTGTCAGAGTATTTAGAGAGCTTTAAAATAACTGTTTTTAGACATTTTATAATTTGTTATTTATCGAATAATTATAGTTTTGTTTAAAGCTGCCTTCCTTGTTTTTAGACACACTATAAATTTAAAATACCTTATTATTTTTTAGGTTGTAGTGCATTAAAAGAGCATTAAAATGACTATACTATTACATTTTAATATTTGTTTGTTTAGAGTAATTAAAGTTTTTGTGTAAAGCATCTTCTCATGTTTTTAAAAACACTGTATATTTTAAATACTTAATTTTTGTATCTGGTGTCAGACCATTTAGAGAGCTTTAAAATAACTGTTTTTGGTCATTTTAGAATCTGTTAGTTTTCGAGTAATTATACCTTTGTTTAAAGATGCTATCTTCGTTTTTAAACACTAAATATATTTTAAATACTAAAGTTTTAGAATTCGTTAGAGTAGTTAGAGAGCTTTAAAATGACTGTTTGAAGACATTTTATAATCTGTTAGTTTTCGACTAATTATAGTTTTGTGTAAAGCTGCTTTCTTTGTTTTTGATACTGTATATTTTTTAAATACTGATTTTTTTTTTAGGTTGTAGAGCATTAAAAGAGAATTAAAATGACCATACTATTACATTTTAATATTTGTTAGTTTAGAGTAATTACAGTTTTTGAGTACAGCATACTTTCATGTTTTTAAATACACTGTATATTTTAAATACTTAAATTTTGTATCAGGTTTCAGAGCATTAAGAGAGAATTTAAATAACTTTTTTTAGTCATTTTAGAATCTGTTAGTTTTCAAATAATTATTGTTTTTTTTAAATCTGCTATCCTCGTTTTTAGACACTCTATATTTTAAATACTTAAATTTTGTAGTATTTGTGAGAGAATTTAGAGAGCTTTAAAATACTGTTTTAGACATTTTATAATCTGTTAGTTATCGAATAATCATAGTTTGTGTAAAGCTTTCTTCGTGTTTTTAGACACTCTATTATTTTGAATACTAAATTTTTTTTTATGTTGTAGAGCATTAAAGAGAATTAAAATGTTTTACTATTATAAATTAATATTTTTGTTGTTAAAGTCATTAAAGTATTTGTGTACAGCTGCCTTTTGTTTTTAAACCCTGCATATTTTTATTACTTAAGTTATGTATCAGGTGTCGGAGCATTAGAGAGCCTTTAAATAACTGTTTTACACATTTTAGAATCTGTTAGTTTTTGAGTAATTAAAGTTTTTGTGTACAGTCGCCTTTCATGTTTTGAAAACCCTATATTTTTTAAATTTAGTTTTGTAGAATATGTCAGAGTATTTAGAGAGCTTTAAAATAACTTTTTTAGACATTTTTAATTGTTAGTTATCGAATAATCATAGTTTTGTGTAAAGCTGCCTTCCTGTTTTTAGACACACTATAATTTAAAATACCTTATTATTTTTTAGGTTTGTAGTGCATTAAAAGAGCATTAAAATGACTATACTATTACATTTAATATTGTGTTTGTTTAGAGTAATTAAAGTTTTTGTGTACAGCTTCCTTCCTTGTTTTTAAAAACTTTGTATGTTTTAAATACTTAAGTTTGTATCATGTTGTAGAGCATTTAGAAAGCTTTAAAATAACTGTTTTTAGTCATTTTATAATCTGTTGTTTTCGAGTAATTTAAGTTTTTGTGTTTAAAATTCCTTTTTTTTTTTAAAACAGCCCTTTATATTTAAATACTTAAGTTTGCATTAGATGTAAAGCTTTAGAGATCTTAAAGTGACTGTTTTAGATATTTTATAATTTGTTAATTTTGAATAATTAAAGTAATTGTCTACATCTTTCATCTAATTTTAAATAACCTATATACTTTAAATACTTAGTTTTAAATCAGATTGTATTGCAATAATAGAGCTTTCAAATAGCTATTTTAAAACATCGAAAACTTGTTATTTTGCGAGTTTTAAGGTTTTGTGAACAGATTTCTTCTTTTTTTTCACAACCTCTACATTTTAAATACTTAAATTTCATATCTGGTCGTGAGCATTTATAGAGCTTTAAATGACTTAGAGACTTTAAAATGACTTTTTTAAAACATTTAAGAATGTTTAGTTTTCATTTTATTAAAGTTTTTGTGTACAGTTTCCATCTTTTTTTTTTAGACCCCTATATTTTAAATACTTAATTTTTATATCAGGTTTTAAAGCATTTAAATAGCTTTAAAAGAACATTTCTTAACATTTAAACTTCTTGAGTTTTCGAGTTATTAAAAGTTTTTTTTTACAGCTTGTTTTCTTATTTTTCAACACCTTATATTTATTAATACACAAATTTTATATCACTTTGTAGAGATATAAAAGGGCTTTTAAATGGCTATTCTTAAACATAAAAAAACTTGTAATTTTACGAGTTACAAGTTTATGTGAACAGATACTTCTTTTTTTTAGACAATCTATATATTTTGAATACTTAGGTTTCGCCTCAGATCGTAGAGAATTTTAAACTTTTAATTGCTGTATTAAAACATTTTAATATTTGTTAGTGTTTAGTTATAAAAGTTTATTTTATAGATTTCTTTCTTGTATTTAGAATTTCTATATACTTTAAATACTTAAGATTACCATCAGGTGGTAGAGCAATTGAAGAATTTTAAAATGAACATATTAGAACTTTTAAAATTTGTTTTTTTGCGTGTTTTTGAATTTTTGTGAAAAGATTCTTTTTTTTTATTAAACATCAGTATATTTTTAAATACTTATGTTGCATCTGCTGTAGAGCATTTAGAGAGCTATAAACTTACTAAATTAAAACATTTTAAGTTCGTTAGTTTTAGAGTAATTAAAGTTCTTGCTACAGCTTCCTTTTTTTAGACATCCTATATTTTAGTACATAAGTTTATAAGATTGTAGAGATTTAAAAAGCCTAAAACGACAGTTTCTTAACATTTAAAACTCTTTAGTATTTGGGTTATAAAATTTTTGTATACAGTTTAATTCCTTGTTTTTAAACACCTTATATATTTTTAATATTTAAAATTTCTATCAGGTTTTTTATATCATTAGCATTAGATTAGTTTTAAAAATGAATTTCTTAAATTTAAATATTTGTTAATTTTGAGGTATAAAACTATTTGTGTACAGTTTCCTTCCTTGTTTTTAGACAGCTTATATATTTTAAATATTTAAGTTTAATATCACGTTTTCGAGCATTTTAAGAACTTTACAATGTCCATTTTTTAACATTTTAATATTTGTTAGTTTTTAGTTATATAGTTCTTGTGTAAAGCTTTCTTTCTTGTTTTTAGGCACCTTATATATTTAAAATATGTAAGTTTAATATTACTTTGTAGAGATTTTTAACAACTTTAAAATGACCAATTTTTTACATTTTATTATTTGTTAGTTTTTTAGTTATAACAGTTTTTGTGTACAATTCATTCCTTGTTTTTAAAATCTATATATTTAATATTCTTATTTTTACTATCAGGTTGTAGAGCATTTGAAAAGATTGAAAATAAACATATTTTAACATTTTAAACTTTTTTAGTTTTGAGTTATAAAGTTTTTGTTTACAGATTTCTTTCTTGTTTTTAAAAAGTCTATAAATTTTAATTACTTAAGTTTGTTATGAGGTTTTAGAGTATTTAAAGAGCTTTAAAGGGAGTATATAAAATTTCATAAATGTTTTTCTTTTTGAGTTATAGAAGTTTTTGTGTACAGCTTTTTCCTTGTTTTGGATACACTATATTTTTAAAAACATTAGTTTTGCATCTGGTTGGTGAGCTATTTAAGAGCTTTAAATGACTGTATTAAAACATTTTAAATTCTTTTGTTGTTGAGTAATTAAAGTTTATGAGTATAGATTCCTTCTCTTTTTTTAGAGCAACCTAAATATTTTAAATACTTACGTTTCATATTAGTTTGTTAAGCATTAAAACGACTTAAATATGAATATTTAAAAAATCTAAAAACTTTGTGTGTTATTTATAAAAGTTTTGTGTACAGCTTCCTTCTTTGTTTTTGACACCTTATATATCTTAATGTTAAGGTTTAATATCACGTTATAGAGCATTTAAAAAACTTTAAAATGACCATTTTTATCATTTAAATATTTGTTAGTTTTTTAGTCATAAAGTTTTTGTTTACAGTTTCCCTCCTTTTTTTTTTGAATCCCTATATTTTAATTTCTTAAGTTTAGCATCAGGTTGCAGAGAATTTAAAGACTTTTAAAATGAAAATATTAAACATTTTATAATTTGTTATCTTGCGTTTTATATAAGTTTTTTTTAAAGATTTCTTCTTTTTTTTAGAGAACCTAAATATTTTAAATACTTAAGCTTAGCATTACGTTTTAGAGCATTTAAAAAGCTTTAAACTGAATATATTAAAACATTTAAAATTATTTAGTTTTGGAGAAATTAAAGTTTATGTGTACAGCTTCCTTCCCAATTTTTAGAAAACCTATATACATTAAATACTTACGATTAGAATCAGGTTGTAAAGCAATTAAAGAGCTTTAAAATGACAATTTTTAAACTTTTAAAAACTTGTTACTTTTCGTGTTAGAAAAGTTTGTATGTACAGATTTCCTCCTTGTTTTTAGACACCATATACATTTAAATACTTAATCTTTAAATCAGGTCTTAGAGAATTTAGACAGCTTAAAAATTACGATTTCTTAACATTTTAAATCTCTTTAGTGTTTGAGTTATAAAATTATTTGTGTACAAATTTCTTCCTTTATTTTATACACCCTATATTTTAAATACTGTGGATTTATATCAAGTTGTAGAGCATTAGAATATCTTTAAAATGACATTTCTTTAACATTTAAATATTTGTTAGTTTTGTGTTATAAAACTGTTAGTGTACAGCTTCCTTCTTTGTTTTTGAAAACCTTATATATTGTAATATTTAAGTTAATATCACGTTGTAGAGAATTTTAGGAGCTTTAAAATTACTTTTTTTAAATATTTTAAAACATATTAGTTTCAAAAATGAAAGTTTATGTGTACAGATTCATTCCTTGTTTTTAGAAACCTTATATATATTAAATACTGAAGCTTAGCATCAGGTTGTAGAGCATTTAAAGAGCTTTAAAAGGATTATTACCACATTTTAAAATACTTTAGTTTTCGATTTATAAATGTTAGTTAGCTTTCTTCCTTGTTTTAGATACCCTATATTTCAAATATTTAACATTAATATCACGGTATAGAGTATTTTACGAACTTTAAAATGACTATTTTTTAACATTTTAATATTGTTTGCTTATTAGTTATAAAAGTTTTTGTGTACAGCGTCATACTTTTTTTTAAACAACCTATATATTTTAAATACTTAATTTAAGCATTAGGTTGTAGAGCATTTTAAAAGCCTAAATATGACAATTTTTAACATTTTAAAATTCTTAGTTTTCGAACTATATAAGTTGTTGTCTACAGTTTTCTTATTTTTTTTAAACAATCTATATTTTTAAATACATAATTTTTTATCAGGATGTAGAGCATTTAAAAATCCTAAAACTGACCATTTCTCAACATTTTAAAACTCTTTAATTTTTGAGTTATAAAATTTTTTGTGTACAGCTTCTTTCCTTGTTTTAAACACTTATATATTTTAAATAATAAATTTTCTCATCAAGTCGTAGATCATTTTAGGAGCTTTAAAATGACATTTTAATACATTTAAAATTTGTTTGTTTTTGATTTATTAAAGTTTTTTGTGTAAAGCTTTTTCCATTTTTTTAGACTTCCTATATATTTTATTATTTTTGTTTTATATTAGGTTGTAAAACATTTAAAGAGCTTTAAAATGACAACTTTGTAACATCTTAATATTTGTTATTTTTTGAGTAATTTAAGTATGTGTATAGCTTTCTTTCCTGTTTTTAGACACCCTATTTATTTTACATACTTTTGCTTAGCATAAGGTTGTAAAGCATTTAAAAAGCTTTAAAATGACTATTTTAAAACATTTAAAAACTTGTTGTTTTGCAAAGTAATAAAATTTTTCTGAACAGATTTCTTCTTTTTTTTTAGACAACCTAGATTTTAATTAATACGTTTATATCAGTTTGTAAAGCATTTAAAATGCTTTAAAATGATTACATTAAAGCATCTAAAAACTAGTTAGTTTTTTAGTTATAAAACTTTTTTTGTACATCTTTCTTCCTTGTTTTTAGACACCTTATATATTTCAAATATTTAAAACTAATATCACGTTATAAATCATTTTGGAAACTTTAAAATAACTATTTTTTAACATTTTAATATTTGTTTGCTTTTTAGTTATAAAAGTTTATGTGTAAGGCTTAATTTTTTTTTTTTTTGAAATTCTATTTATTTTAAATACTTAAGTTTCGTATCATTTCGTAAAGCATTTAAAGTGCTTTAAAATAATTGTTTTAAAAAATATTTTAATTTGTTAGTTTTATACTAAATAAAGTTTTTCTGTAGAGATTATTTTTTTTTTAGAACCCCAATGTTATTTAATTACTTAGGTTTAGAATCAGGTTGTTGGGCACATAAACAGCTCTAAAATAGCTGTTTTAAAAATTTTTAAAATAAGTTAGTTTTCGCTTAATTAAAGTTTTTGTGTACAGCTTTCTTCTTTTTTTTTAACACCCAATGTATTTTTAATAATTAGGTTTAGAATCACTTTGTAGATGATTTAAAGAGCTTTAAAATGACTGTTTTAAAACATTTTAAAATTTGTTTGTTTTCGATTTTTATTGTTCTTGCGTAAAGCTTCCTTCTTTCTTTTTAGACAACCTATATATTTTTAATACTTAAGTTTCATGTCAGGTCGAAAAGCAATAGAAATGCTTTAAAATAGATATTTTAAGGCATCTGAAAACCTTTTAGTTAGCGAGTTATTAAAGCTTATGTGTACATTTTCTTTCCTTGTTTTCAGACACCCTATATATTTTAAATACTGAAGTTTGCATCAGTTTGTAAAGCATTTGAGGAGCTTTAAAATGATAAAATTAAAACATTTTAAAATTTGTTAGTTTCGGAGTCATTAATCTTCATGTTTACAGATTACTTTTTTTTTTTAGACAACCTATATATTTTAAATATTTAAGTTTTATATCAGATTGTAAAGCATTTAAAAAGCTTTAATATGACCATTTTTAAACATTTTAAAAATCGGTTAATTTCGAATTAAAAAAGTTTTTGTGTACAGCATTCTTCTTTCTTTTAAGATAACCTATAAATTTTAATACTCATGATGTTGAACGACGGACGCCTTATATCGGTACTCCGGTGGTTTTCTTGTCGTTGAAAATGCACTTATAGGTAGATGAGGAACGAGGGTAGTTGAAAATATATTAAAATATATTTTTTGAGCCCAATCAGTACTAATAAGTACGATTTATTTTGCTCGTTGCAGTGAAAAGCCTTTCGGCATAAAAACCCTGGTTGAAATATAGTTGATGATGATGTGTCGCTTGCTTGCCTATCGGCAGCTATCGATTATGATTTTAATACAAAAGCAAAATAATTCTGGCTACGTGTCTTCTTCCTTTATTCCTTTGTTCCGCTGATGTAATAGTAGCTCAGGAGTGTAGTTCTCTTCGATGTGATCGCTTGCAGGTCTCGTGGTAGAATAGCATTAGAGCGTGAAAGCACGCGGCTTTTATAGAAAAAGACGATGCAACGCGCGGACCAATTACCGAAAAGTAGTATAACGTAGCTGTCGATGCATATGATTGGACTAATAGAAATGGTGTGAGAACGCGTGCTAGAAGAACGAAAGTAACCTGTAAGGAGCTCGCTGCGATCCGTTGCTACACTGTAACTAAGATGTTTCTTTGTCGCTATATCTCGGCACGCGTTGATACGTTTTGAAACGTCCAGATTATTCTCACTTACTCGCTTGCGTAGGATTACGCAACATATGCTTTGCATCATGTCGTAGAGCATTTAAAGATCTTTAAAATCATTGTTTTAAAAAATATTTAAATTTGTTAGTTTTTAACTAATTAAAGTTTTTCTGTACAGATTTTTTTTTTTAGACACCCTATGTTATTTAATTATTTAAGTTCAGCATCAGGTTTTTGGGAATATAACGAGCTTTGAAAAGTTTTGCATCAGATTTTAGAGCATTTAAAGAACTATAAAATGACTGTTTTAAAACATTTTAAAATTTGTTTGTTTTCGAGTATTATTGTTTTTGTCTTCAGCTGCCTTCCTTGTCTTTAGACTCACCATATATTTTAAATACCTAAGTTTTGTATCAGTTTGTAGAACATTTAAAACGCTTTAAAATAACTATATTAGAACATTTTAAAATTTGTTAGTTTTCGTGTAATTAAAGTTTTTGTTTACAGCTTCCTTCTTCTTTTTAGACAACCTATGTATATCTAAAACTTTTGTTAAGCATCAGGTTGTTCGGCATTGAAATAGCTTTAAAATGGCTATTTTAAATCATTTTAAAATTTGTGTCTGAGTAAATAAAGTTTATGTGTACAGATTCCTTTTTTTTTAGACACCTTATGTATTTTTTTTTTTTTTCTTAAATTTATTTCCTATAAAATTATTATAAAATATTATCGAAAAAATAGAAAAAGAATCTATTTAGCTTACTTAACAATAACGAAAAAAGAAATAAGAAAGCAAAGAAAAAGAACGAAGAGAAAAAGAAAGAAAGAAAGGTAAAAATACTTGTTAACGCGTTCAATATCAGATATAGGTATTAACCTTTATATTAAAAACGCACAACACACTGTAGCTACTGTTCACAACTACAGCCTAAAAAATTCGTATCAATGTGAAATTTCAATCCGCGTTTTATATTTACGGCTACTTATTAGAAGAATGAATTTTCTAATGGAGTACTAGATTTGTTCAAAATATGAACAAAATCTTAGGTAGGACTTATTGACCGTCTCCTTCTTAAGGATAGAGAAATTTATAAAAAAAATAATTCTTCTTACGAATAATCGAACGTTAATAACCGGCGTAAGATGCGAAGATGATACTACTTATGCTAGCGCGTCACTTGACAGGTATTTAATTTTATTTCGTAGAATTTTTATGACCTTGAAGCTTAATAAAAACGAATTACTGTTTTCTTATAACATAGTAAAAAAAAATTAAAATTATGTCTAGATAAAAATAAATTCCACGTTTTTAGAATATCCTTTCCTGTAAATCTTGAATTTATTTTATGTATAAGTATAAAACTTTTCTTTTTTAAATATGTATTCAATTTAATAGACAAATAAATTTTTACAAGACAAAAATCTGTAATTTATGATTTTATAAAATACATAATTAATGGGAAAGATAATTAATTTTAAATTCCGTCTTTTAAAAAGAATACGTATTCAATTCGATATACAATCAATTTTGTGAGGCAAAAAATCTTAATCAATTAATTATACCATTATTTTATATTTATTTATTTATACTAATTAATTTATGGGGAGGAATAAAATTAATTATTATTTTTACTCTCATCTAAATAATAATATTTTGTGTTAAAATGAATTATTTTTTTTTATTTAAGGTTCATTGTCTTTGAAAATAAATAAAGAAACGGCGTGCCATAAGCATCAAGATTCGATTGTTAATGCCGGGCTTACACGCCTATATATATAGATATACAGAACACTCGACACTCGATGGCCAAAACGAAAAATTCTCGCTACTGACAGAGAAAAATATAAAAAGAGAAATATCAGGTTATTGTCTCACTCGCACTTTCATTCAAGACCGAGAGTCCCGAAGATTGCCAAAGATTCTTCGTTTGTGTTTAGCACACACCGACGCTCGCACGCACTCTAGTCCACTCGCGTGTAAAAGTCGACTGAGAGGCAGGACTTTACGCCTAACTCTACAATTACTTTTTTTCACTATTTCTCGCTTATTTTTGCAGATACGAAGATTACCCGTAATTCATTTTTTATGTATATGTATTCTCTACATGTTTTGTTTGAAATTTTTTACGATTTAATGCCTATATTCTAAAATAAGGTTATTTTTTATCTATTTTTACCCTTTTTTACCCTTTTCCTTAAAAACATAACATATTATTGCAAATAAATTTGCACCATTTGATTCAGCGTCGTTTATTTACCCTTAGATCAAATTTTCGAGTTTTTACCTAAAATTAAGAAGTTTTGACTTTTTTAACTGACCAAACGTAAGCAAAAACTTGAACGTGCGTACACTATGCTCATTATGCGCACGCACACGAGCACGTTTCTCGAATGATATTTACATTTGATTGCGAGATACATTAAAATTTTTGTTAAAGTATTAACGATAAGATATGCATTAGGTTTAAGTAACTAAAAGGATTTTTGAATTTTCCTACGTTTATTATTGACGAATGATTGTATAAGAGTTAACAACCAAATTCTACTGTAATAAAGAATATAACTTTTAATAACTTTTTAATGTAAAATTTTCCCCTTTCTTTTTTTTCCCTCCAGCTATGATAAAAGTTGTCGCATTATAATTCTATATTCTCGAACGTTTTATTTTACTCTTAACGAAAGGTTAAATCACATTAACATAATCATTATCTCTTGAAAAGTTTTCTTTTGCATGGTTCTTTCGTTTATTTGTTTAGCTTCTTATCATTAAAATTACGTATTAGTCGTGAGTGATATTCTTAGGTTCAAAGGTAGTTCTCGTTACGGGCACCGATACTTCGAGTTAAGGTATCCCGCTGTGAGAATCCCGCTGAGAGTCCCACCCTGCAATTCCCCTCTCTTCTTTACTCAATAGAGAAACGAATTTTGAAATTTTCAATTTGATGTAATGTCTTCTGTAAAAGTGTATTTATCGTTTAAAACGATTATCGCTCATCGTGATTATGTTATTTTCTCGCGGGATTAAAATCCGATTGTGAATGCGACGAAACGTAAATAAAACAATTCAGTGCATTGCATCTTTAATAGTAATTAATAAAAGGTATTATATTTTATTTTTGTATATTTTATATTATTATAATATATATAATTTGTTTGTAATCCTTAATTCGTTGAGAGTAAGAATCACAATTTGATTCGTCTAAAATAAGAGTAATTTATTTAAACATAATAAATTAGATTAATAATTTTACAATATTTACACGTGATAATCTGACTTAAAATAAGAGTATCAACAATTAAAAGTTCATGTTCCTGATTCTCTATTAATTGATGCCAATCTTAATACGCTTTTAATTAAATTTAATTACAAAATTTTTCTACTAAACTTCTAAACCGCTCTTGCCAGATTTAAAAACTGTCACTCCTGCAAGATTTAAACACCAACTGTCTCTCCCTTCCTATCTCTCTAATGTTTTTGTTTATCTGATGTATAGCGCTACATCCAAACAGCTAATCACTCAATACACCGGCACATGTATACGAAGCTATCGTCTTCCCTCCTCGAGCCGTTTAATTTTCTTGCAAAGACAAATCAAGCTTGAAATTTCTAAAAGCAGTCAGCCTTAAGTATGAGCTTTGTAACATGGTATAGACCTAATGCTTTCCTTTTACGTCGGAATTTATTTCAAATATTAAACCTTAGATTTTTCTTTGTATTTTAAAGGGGCCAATTCTTATCTCGTCCATTTTTTTCCTGTTTGATTTGTTTCCGTTGGTTATATAAACCATATCATTTTCTTTAAAATTATGATCTATTCTATTTTTATCAAATAGGGATTTTTATATATGTGTGATCTTTTTGATCGGAGCAGTGTATATAGCGATCGTGTTCTAAATTATTAGAATTTTATTTGAGTCTTTAATTCAGGAGGAAGTAAATCGTAGACTCACCGCTCATCAAATAAGTAGTCGAAAATCCTGTTACAGTATGGACTGTATTATTGTATGATTTCACGCATTCTTCCGCGATCTTCGACCAAGCCTTCTTTTTATCACCACAATTAAGCATACATATTATTTTATTTATCAAAGTTTGGTTTAATTTTTCATTCAATCCATTTGAAAAGGGTGCATTACTGCTGTGTGAATTAAATCAATATTTCTTTGCTTGAGGTAGTTTTTGAATTCTTTTGAGTTGATCGCTGGATAATATCTGCTAGTAATATTTCAATCTTACTTTCCTTATGAGTCTTATTGATTAATATTATGAAGTCTTTTGCTGCTTGATCTTTAGAGCATACGATATAAGCAAATCTGGTGAAATGATCCACCAGTAAATGTAAGTATCTTTTCCTTGATCTCTGTCCACCGAAGCCACCAATTGTATCTACTGATATTATTTGAAACGGTTTTTTGCTGGACCCAAGTGTGACATCAATCCAAATCTCTTATTTAGTCTTGTTTTATTTTTGATGCAAATTTCGCAGCTTTTGCAAATCCATTTTATATTAGTCGACAAATGTGGTGCTGTATAAAATGGTCTCATTTTTGCTTCTAACTGGTTCATTCCAATATGGCAAAATTCTTCATGGATTTTTTTATTATTATTTTACTATATTCTTCGCTTAGAACTATTTTATTTCTTTTCTTTTTATCTTGCTTATAATAGATATTATTTTTCATGATAAGATATTTCTTATCTTTTAAACTTGTGTTCTTTTGTTGATCAATTACTATATCATTCAGGTTTATGATATTGACTGTTTTTAACTTGTCTTCGCCATTTTCATCGTGTTCATAGACAGGGTTTCTGCTAAGGCAATCAGCTTCGGTGTTTTCTTTTCTAGGATTATATATGATTTTGAAATTATATTGCGATATATAGTGTGACATTTCTCCTAATTCTTCATCTGCTCTATTTTTTATATTTAGATCTTTCAACGGTTTATGGTCTGTGTAAATCGTAAATGTGTTTCCAATTAGCCAATGTTGCCAAAATTTTAAGCTTTCTTTTATGACTAAGCATTCTAGAAAGATTGCTTTCTTTTGTTTCTGTGACTCACTCAATTTTTTTGAAAAATAAGCTACTGGCTTAAGTGTGCCATCTTTTTGTGACTGTTTTAATATGGCTCCTATACCGTTGATACTCGCGTCTGTGTATATAAACGTTTAAGCTTTTTGATTATAAATAGCTAGGATTGGCTTTGAGCATAAATACTCTTTGACTTTATTGAAAGCAGAATCACAATCATTTGATCAACTAAAACTTATATTTTTCCTGAGTAGATTATGTAAAGGTTCGAGTAATACTGAGACATTAGGGATGTATTTTCTGTAAAAATTGATTTTATCTAGAAATTGTCTGATGTTTTTCCTGTTTTTTGGTACCGGAAAGTATATTATGGATTTTAAATTATCTTTTAAAGGGATTATAGTATTTTCTTAATAAAGTGACCTAAATATTTCACTAAGTTGGCTGCAAATCTGCATTTTGTAAGTTTTAGTCTGAATCCTTCTTCTACAATAGCGTCCAATAATTGTTTTAAATGATTAACATGTTCTTCGAACATCTTTGAGAAAATCAGTTTATCGTCTATGTAATTCACGACAAAGTTTGATAGGTTGTGTTTGAAAATTATATTATTAAGATTCTTTGGAAAATTGCTAAAGATGTTTTTAATCCAAACGGTAAAACCGTCCATTGGTAATGACATTCTTGTGTCACAAACCCAGTATTTCCCTATCTCGAACTCTCAATGGTATGTATCAGAAGGCTGAATTTATTTTGAGTGTTGTGAAGAACTTGCAATCTACAGTATTTACCATTAGATCTTAATAGGGGAAACGGTTGAAATTGAGGCACTATCAGTTTATTCAGATCTCTAAAATCAACGCACAGTCTACTTTTTCTTCCTTCCTCTCTTTTATAAGCTAGTATGACTGCGCTGCAAAAGGACCGTAACATTCTTCAATAAGTTGACGTTGTAATATGAGTTACTAGGCCTTTAATTTCTGCTCTGTCCTTTAATGAACATTTGTATGTCTCTTTGAAGAAAACTTGTTTGTTTGCAGGCTTATGAATGCTTCGTAATTTTTGACGTTACTAATGTCATATTTGTCTTTTGCAAAATTCTTTTATAATTCTCTAATAGCTTTATAATTGTACATCTTTGATCAGTATCTAAATGATCAATATCTATATTAAATTGTTCTATATAATACCTTCATTAAAATTTAATTGAAATTTGTTAATGCATTTACCAATTCTATTTCTAATTTCTCCTTTATCTTAATTTTTTATTGTTTTTAATTTTTATCTATTTTGGTATCAGCATATCTTTTTATACTATTTCTCTTTTTTCTACTTTTTGTTTTATTTCTTTTTTTAATTGGATATTTAAATTCCTATCATTGGTCAAACAAATCTATCTGTAGTGTCTAGTCCTAATATCATATCGTGATTGAAATTTTCATTATTATAAACAAATGCATTGATTTTAGCTTCTTTGCTTAGTATATTTGCATTTAATGTTATTAAGCAATCAGTTTTTCCCCTACCGCTAATTATTTTTATTGTGCTACTAAAGTTGTCTTTTGTAAAATGTTTTACTTTTACTAATTTGAAATTTATTTGTGTTATGTTTAAACCAGGATAATAAATACCTGTGCATTCAATTGTGTTATTTAGTAACACCTTAATTTCAATCAGCAGGGGAATATTTAGTTTTTTGGATCATCGAAATTGTCAATTTGTAATATTAATTAATTATTTTATCTTCAGTCCTTTCTTCTTTAAACCAATAAAAATTTTCAGGATGATATCTGTTTTTCTTACCTTTACTTTCGCAAATTTTACAAGGCTATTTCAAAGTCAGTTTCGTTTCAGTTTTTATTATTTTGGGTCTATTTTCATTTATTTTTTTAAACTTTTTCTACTAGTGTCTTCATATTTCCTTAGTTCAATAAATAAATCAACTGAATTATTAGTCTCTTGTCTGTCAATTTTGTTTCTTACAAATGTTGGTAGTCCGTCAGCAATCAAATCCACTAACGTTCTATTATCCATATTTTTATTTTTTCCAGTAGTAAGTGTTCTTTTTGTAATGCATACTCTAGGATTGAACCAGTGAGATACTTGTAATTTAAAGCATAAGTAAGAGATGACCAACCTCTATCTGCGAATATTTGTAAAAAATTATTTTTCCATGTTGTCCACTCAGAGCTTTATGAATGTCTAATTAACATTGAGTGGAACCATTTCTTTATTCTATCATCTAAAAATAATCTTAAAATTTCAATTTTTTCAGCATCAGATTTTATGTCTAATCTGTTGCATTCACTTTCATATGTTTGTAACCATTGGTTCGCATTCATTTTCTTTCCTTCAAATTTATCCAACACAAATTTTCCACATAATTTATTCAAATCTTTATTTTAATTCTCCTGTGTATGTTCTTTTTCGCATAATTTTTCTAGAAGTTTCATTAAGTTTTCGTCTATCTGTGTTGCAGGAATGTTTTTTGTGCTTTGTTCTATGTTAGTAACATCTTCTAGCAAAAAATCACTGTATATCATATTTCCACTTTTATCTTTATAGAATTTTAAAATTTTATCGTCTAATGTTATCCAATCATTTCTTCCTTTGCCAAGTTTTTCTAATGATTTCTTAACTGTTTTAAATTCGTTTAGTTTCGATAATTCTGTGTTGTTTGTAAGACTGGTAACGTTGTGGCAGAAAGATTTTTTTCCATTTGTATCTGTTATTGTTTAGATTATAATAACGTTAGATTTGTGATCTGTATCAGCCACCAGTTTAAATTCAAACCGTAGCTTCAACATGTTTCCTTTGTTTTCCACAAACATACTAACTGTTGATTTATAATATGTTTGTAATCCTTAATTTGTTGAGAGTAAGAACCACAATTAGATTCGTCTAAAAATAAGAGTAATTTATTTAAACATATTATATTAGATTAATAATTTTACAATATTTACACGTGGTCAACTCACCTAAAAATAAGAGAATCAAAAATTAAAATTTCATACTCCTGTTTCTCTATTAATCGATGCCAATTTTAATACGTTTTTAATTAAATTTAATTTACAAGATTTCCTACTAAACTTCTAAAACGCTCTTGCCAGATTTAAAGACTGTAACTCCTGCATGATTTAAACACCAACTGTCACTCCTGCTAGATTTAAACACCAACTGTCTCTCCCTTTCTATCTCTCTAATGTTTTTGTTTATCCGATGAATAGCGCCACATCCAAACAGCTAATCACTCAATACACAGGCCAATGTATACGAAGCTTACATATATATTTATAGCGTGACCAAGTAAAAGGAGGAGGATTGAAAATATGGGAAGATAAGCTATTAATTATTCTTTTTGAAGTTATACTTCTTTTAGCGCGTTAGGGAAAATGTAATAGGGAGTGATTTGGTTCCGAGCGTCTGGGAAAACGACACCATGAAGTTTGTCGGTATTTACGACGCGCGGCAAAACGATTTCAAGTTTAAGGCATGAAGTTGTCTTCACTTCTTCTTCCCCTTTTTTTCTCAAGCGGGTCACCCATCCAAATACTAATCGTACTCAGCGCTGCTTTACTTAAATGATCGAACGAGAACTAATTCTGTAACCGCGCTATGGCTGTTGACGCGTGAAGTAATTCGATATATCTCTATTATATTTAGTGTGATATCTATATTTTGATATTTTCTTTTTTTTATTCTTTCTTATATATATATATACATAATAATTATTTTATTTTTTTAAGCTATTTTTTTCTTTGAAGTTTTATTTGAAGTTATTTTTGATGTTATGATGCTATATTCGTTTTGGTACGATTAAGAAGTATAACTTCTTACGCGCGTACATAAGTACACACACCAGTTTTTTATTTTATTCTTTTTATACTGTCTTCTTCTGTGATGTTTTGAAGTTATACTTCTTTTTCAAATAACGAGCTTAGCCTGACGAGGATTTCCTTCAGAATTCGTGAGGCACTCAACGTAATAACGATTATGTACCATTTATAAAGATTATATATTCTTAACTTATATTCGAAATACGCGGGTCAATCATTTTGGAAATATTGAAAATAACGAAATTTTCTTATCGTCCCTCGAAACTGTACTAATCTCAAACTTCCTATGATTTGTATATACACGTGCGCGGTACAATTAACTTTGCAAGATGTTTGATAAAAAATTACGGTTAGTTGGTTATTAAACAAAAAAAGACTTATTGTTGCAAATTTAATAATCCATCAATAATAACATTTTTATTTTAATACAAAAATTTAGTAATCTTTAATAGTATGATATCTCTAAAAACATGTTGGTACATGTAATGCAATTTTACACTTCTTGTATTCCCACGTTGTCTCACTGCGTTTTTTATTTCGAGTAAGAGTAAAGTTGTTTTTCGGTTATGAGAGATATAAACAATAAAGGTCAGGATATGAATGTTCGAAAACGGTCGTTGCTAAATATATACGTAGTTCGAATAAGTAAAGTTATTTTTCGGTTGGGTAGAGATTTAAGAAATATCGTCCTTTATTACACAGTAACAGAGTATAAGGGTGAAGAGGGAAAAGAATCAAGGTAGAGAGTAAGAATAGCAGAGTAAGAAAGTGTAAAACTAGAGTTACGAAAAATATTCCTACATTCATATTTGGAACGGCCGCCCAAACAATATTCTGAAATGTTTTGTTTTTTTCGCCCGGTAGACTTACGACGCCTCTGAGGCGTCTTATTCATTTTTGATCCCAAAACCTTGCGACGCCTCTGAGGCGTCTTATTCGTTTTTGGTCCGATAACCTTGTGACGCCTCTGAGGCGTCTTATTCGTTTTTGGTCCGATAAACTTGTGACGCCTCTGAGACGTCTTTGTAAGCTAAAGGGTTAAGCTAGAACGAAATAAGAAAAGAATAAGTATTCCTTATACTTTCATAAACGAGATTGGCCAGAAAATCGTACAGAAAGTTGCTGGACACGTTGCGATTTTAAATTAATAAAACAATAGTGCTGATCGGACGTAGATCTTCAACTATTCTCCTTAGCAACAATACAAAAATTAAGATTAGGCATTCACATTTATCCATAGTTTAAATTTATTTATTTATTATAAAAGATAATGCACGCTAATGCAAAACGTTGTAGGGTACATTAGCTGCGAAGAAAAATGATTCAAAAAGCATATGAATTGCCAGCTAATGAAATTTTATGTACTCCGTCAACTTCTAATTTACTTTGCGAACCATCGAATAAGACTGTGATTACCAGTACAAATTTAAATAATTTAAATGTCTCAGCAATAACTAATATTATTGCTAATTTTTTTTTTTGTTTGGTCTTTATGTTTTGAAGTTATTTAATGTTATTTGAAGTTATTTAAAGTTATTTTTTCATTTCTTTTATTTGACATTTTTTTTATATTTATTTCTTCAAGAAAACCAATTGTCTGCGAAAGGAACTTTATGTGCCCCATCGACTTCAAATTTACTAGTGACTTCTGCACCATCGGCTTAGCTGGTAAAAATTTATACAATTTAAAATTCACAGCAATAACTAATAGTACTGCTAATTATTATTTTTGAACTTATACTTCTTTTGATACGTTTCGAATTTGGTCTTCATTTTTACATTTACTTCTTCAAGATGCATCGTTGTATACTACAAAAGATAACAATTACAACTATATTACTGTGCAAGCTGATGTGCATATGGAAATTCTTCTATGCCGTTTCATCAACGTATAACATCAAAAAACATTACATCAACAAACATGGAGAAAAGTTCACGATCTCGAGCACGAAATTATCAATATTTAGCTGACGCTTCGATTATACACGTATTGTCTAATCAAGACATTGTACTGGATGAAGAATGCAATTTGTTAAACCAAGACACAATAATAGATCAGGAATTACTTCAATCAGATGTACACTCTATTTATTCTAACTCTTTAGACCTGTTAGTAATTAATTATTCCACTGGCGAGAAAATTGATATGGATTTACCATATAACAATTATCATCAATTCAAACGAGCTCATAAGGAATTTAAAATAAAATTCTTTGACAATTCATTTGGACATCCATGCTCTGTATGTGACAGATTGTTGTTTAAAAAGAATTTAAAAGAGCCATCAATTGAACATAAGGATATTAAACCACAAATTATACCTAATGTACCTATGGAAAATACTAAGCTTTGTAATACATGCATACAAGCTTTAAACCAGAAGAATATTCCAGTACTGTCAATATATAAAAGCTTAAAATATCCAGATGTACCTCAGCATCTACCACCTTCAGATTTAGTTTCTGAAAGATTAATTTCGCCTCGTATTCCTTTTATGCAGATTAGACGTCTGAGAAATTTGAATGGTCAATACGACATTTATGGTCGAGTAATTAATGTGCCTGTTTTAGGTAATAAAATGGTCAAATCTCTTCCAAGTAATATTGATAACGATTATTGTGTAAATGTACATAATAACGTAAGAAAATTACCGATCTAGCTCCTTACATGACATTGTAACAAGCGTAAATTTAAAGCTTGGCTACAATTCTTAATATCGTCTCCGTTGTATAGAATGTACGATATTAAAATTGATGATTCATTTTTTAATGATAATCAAATTCACGACAAAGTTTAACAAAATGTGTCAGCGAACACATTCCTGTAGAAGAGAGTCTTACGGCGCACCAACAGACATTAATGTGGGATGAAGAACAATATTTACGTATTGCACCTGGCGAAGAAAATTTACCTCAAAGTTTATTATTTGATGAACATGCAGAAAACTTTTTTCCCTCAATTTACCTGGGTCAGTTCCGTAATTTTAGAGATGACAATAAAGTAACACCATTTATTATAGCTACTAGTGAGCTTAGAAGATCTGATCGTAGTGCAGTTACACCGTATCATTTATTGTATGTCGCAATGAATATTATGAGAATTCGAGTCCGTGACTCTCTCACAGTTGCTTTTAAACACGTCAGTAAGGATACCAAAATTACTAGAAAACAAATTGAAGATGAACAATACATTAACAATTTATATTATATAACAGTTAATAGTATAACAATAAATAGTATAACAATAAATATTATATAACTGTTTATATTTCTCTAAATCAGAAAATAGAAAATATTATTCATTTTTTTGAACGGGTGCTATTCCCATACACAGCATATAGAACACCATACATGGGTAAAGGCGAGGGTAAGCTACCAATGATTTTAAGTGGAGATTTTAATGTTAATTTCTTCTCTGAAAATTCTGATGTATTCATCATATTTATCTTTTTAAGTGAAGATTTTAATCTTTTAATAAATAATGACAGAACAATTCCTTCAACCCGACATAGTACTACAAATGATGCTGTATTTTCACGATATTTAGATAACGTTTCAACTAGACAATTTGTATCATATTTTATCTACCATAAGCTTCTTGTAACTCACATGGTCATTGAATTACAAACAGATAAACTAATGAATGTGAATTAATTAAATTTCAATATGTATAAATTTTATGTATATATAGTAATATTGAAGATATTTAAATTATTTAAATTATCATCCAGGGTTTTTATGCCATAAGGGTTTCCCCTGACAAGCCAAAAAATTATTGAACCTTGTTATATTTGCTTAACTAAGTGTTTTATTTCTTATTTCTTATTTTATTTCTTATTTTATTTCTTATTTTAATTAAACCTTTCTTATTCCTCATTTATATATAAATAAGATTATACTTATTTTTTTAAAGTTATTTTTGAGGTTATTGATTCAATATTCGTTTTGGTACACTAAAGAAGTATAACTTCTTGCTTGCGTACATAAGTACACACACCAGTTTTTTTATTCTAAAAACAATAGCCTAGCATAAAAAATGCTTCTATTCTGCTCGCACTAACGCCGTTTATATTATTATGAACTTTACTACGCATTCACATTTCTTATAGTAAAACTTAATTTCAAGAACACTGGCACTGCTAATAGATGATCTGTTGAGTATCTAACAAAAAATACACTTTCATTTTTTACTATTCTATGCATTTGATACACATGTGAACTTCTTGATTTTTAATACAATAGCTTTTTGGCTATAACGCAAAAGATTAGTGCCTCCAGCACACTTATCGTCACGTCTCTGGCTGCGAACTAATAACTACAAAAGAACCAACGTATATGAATAACCACTGCTTAAAACTCTCTTCCGTTACAAACACCGAGCGTGTACACGCGTCCACACTAACAGCGACCAAAAACGTGAACATCAGTCCCTACTTCTTTTTCCTTTTTAAGCTTCTTGTTATGTTTGTTATATATTTTGTATCGTAGTCGTGATCAATACACCGATTGGTACGGACGTGTTTATATTTTGCTCCTAATCTCTTATCCTACTGTCTATACATAAACAATAGTTTGAATAAGGTCGTTAGAGAGCCGTTAAATTTGAAATCTTTTGACTCGGTCACGTCAATGGATATAAGCCTTTCGCATATCCTTAACCAGGATATGCAACACATTCAGGCCACCGCTGTGGCAAATAGCTACTGGATCCAGTCGTCCGACTACTCCAAATAGCAGGAAAAGACCATGAGCAGAGGATGATGACATCACTAAAAATCATGAAATGGAAAAAGTTTTACTAACAGCAAATAGGTACGCAATCCTAAGTGAGTGCACGGAAGTAGATGCACCGGCTTCAGTAAATAGACAGTCAACAAAAGCGCCCCTCCTCCTCCCCTGATATATATAGATGACGTTATTGATATTCAATCGCTGAAGAAATGTTTAAAAGAAGTTGTGCATGAAAAAAGCTACACTCCTAAGATTAGCAATAATAAGGTTCGTGTCCTGCCAGCTGATTCGGAGTCTTATAGAAGGATTGTGTTAATTTTGAAGTCATCGAACGCTCATTTTGACAAATATCAATTAAAACAGGAACGGTCGTTTCGGGTCGTCTTGCGCAACATTCATCATTCCGTTGATTTGAATGCCCTAAAAGACGAACTTCAATATCTTGGGATTGAAGTTGTAAACATAAGCAATATAAGACACAGGGTAACACATAACCCGCTATCAATGTTCTATATTGATTTGAAACAGAAACAAAATAATAACACAGTATATAACATAAACAAACTAAACAATACAATAGTAAAAATCGAACCACCCCTAAAAAAGAAAGAAATAGTTTAATGCAAAAGGAGCCAAAGGTCACACTCAGAGGTATTGCAATCGCACATACCAGTGTGTCAAATGTGCTGGTCAAAACGCAACAGCTGATTGATAAAATTCCATAGAAACTTTACTAACCTGTATTCTATGTAGCGGCCTCCATACTGCGAACTACAAGGGATGTCCACGCTATCAAGAACAGCTTAAGAAAACATTCCTTAAACCAAGGCTCAGGGAAAATCATAATATTAGACCACACTACGAGCCGACCAGGCGGGGAAAAACCAACATTAACAAAAACCAATGGTCCTTATGCTCAGGAAACGAAGGGAAATAATCACCCTTCAAATAATCCAAACCTGGAGACATCCAATAACGAAAATACAAGCAATTGTACAGAATCTACCGAAAGTCTGAGGAAATTGGAATAACTTTCGAAAACAATCTGAGCAAATAAATAACCTCATCTCCTTATTAACAGTTATCGTAAGTAAATTGTCAAGTATCGGCAAATATTGAAGACTCTACGTATCGCGGATTGGAATGCCACGGTCAATGCAACGAAAAGTTTGTTGGAAGCTTTTTTGAAACATCAGGACATTCAAATAATGCTGGTATCTGAGACACACTTTACTGACAAAACTTATTTTAAAATTTTTGGCCTTAAGGTTTACTGCACGAATCATGCCAGTCGAAAAGCATATGGAGGTACTGCGATTATAATTAAATCTAGTCTGAAACATTACGAACTTGCACCCTATAAACAAGATTGTCTTCTGGCAACAAACGTAATGATTTACGACTGGCATAGCACACTAACAATCTCGGCAGTCTACTGCCCTCCTAAACACAATATCCAAAAAGCAGAATTTGATCATTTCATGGAAAGTCTGGGCACTAATACATAGTACGAGGCGATTTTAATGCTTAAAATAACAGTTAGGCAGTAGAATTGTAAACCCTAGGGGAGAACTCTTTTAAACAGTATTGAAACAAATAAGGCAACGTTTATTAGTTCTGGAGAACTTACGTATTTGCCAACAGATGTCAACAATATTCCAGATTTGCTCGATTTTTGCATACATAAAAATATATCTCCTAGATATACAGGTATGCTCTTCACCTGACCTTCCTTCTGACTATTCTCCAATCATAGCAACAATAAACACAACAATTGTTGAGAATAGACCTCCAAACTCTGTATGCAATAAATTTACAAACTGGGATCATTTTCAGGAGACATTTAATACTGCTACTACAGCACAACACCATTGGTAACGACTGACGATGTAGACGTTTCAATAAATTTCCTACAAATAATATAATTAGTGCAGCTCGAGCTTGTACACCTAGTCCTAAAAGCAAAAAAACCACGAATACTCTAATACAATATAAAAAAATCCAAGAAAAACGAAAGCTGAGAAGTATTTTGCAAAATAGCAGATTACCAGAGGACAAACAGAAATTAAATAAAGCAATGAGGATTCTAAGAAAAAATCTCATAAGTTTTAAAAATTAAGGCCTACAGACCTTCCTGACAAAATTAAATCCCACAGCTAACAGTATCTATTCACTATGCTAAGCAACCAGGCGACTCACACGTTTAATACAAGATATTCCGCCGATTCGACAACCACAAGGTGGATGGGCCAGAAGACCGATAGATATAGCGAATCTCTTTGCCCTTTATCTGGCTGAAGTATTCAAATCTTCCCCATCTTCTGCATCTAACGAGGAAGAAAAGATCAAGAGTTTTCACAGCTCACCTTTTAAGCTGTCACCACAAATCAGACCTTTTACCTTGACAGAGGTCAAAGAAGCAATTGCAGCTTACATGAATCCAAGAAAATCACAAGGCCTTGATCTAATCAGCGGAAAGATGATTCAAAATTTGCAAAAGAAAGGAATCGCATCAATAACTTCCTTATTTAATTTTATTATACATCTAGGATACTTTCCTACTACCTGAAAAATAGCTGTGATAACTCTAATTCATAAACCAGGGAAAGCAGCAAGTGAAGTTTCGTCATACCGACAATTAGTCTTTTATCCGCTCTGTCTAAGCTATTTGAAATAATGCTAATTATTCACCTCCACGCTAAGCTGGACTCTAAAGTACTCCCTGATCATCAGTTTGGATTTCGAAAGCACCATGCAACAATTGAGCAAATTCAATGCATAAATAGAAAGATATTACAAGATCTAGAACGCAAAAAATACTGTTCAGCGGTATTCCTGGACATTAGGCAAGCCTTCGACAAAGTGTGGCAAACGGGACTGCTTTACAAACTAAAAATAATACTGTCATATCCTTTTTATCTGATTCTCAAGTCCTATCTCACAAAGAGGAAATTTATAGTCAAATGTCAAAACCAACTCACAACAGCTTATCCTATCTTATCCGCTGTTCTACAATTCAGTGTACTCGGGCCTTTACTGTACGCAATCTACACAGCAGATTTACCAACCTTTGACGAGATAATACAGCTACATTTGCGGACGATACAGCTCTGGTAGCATCGGACAGCAATCCTCAAAATGCGACTGATATCTTAAAACGTCACCTACATATTCTAGAAAGATGGTGCCAGAAGTGGCACATATTTTAAACGAAAGTAAATCAGAACATGAACATTTACACTGAGTAAGCGCACATGTCCTCCAGTGGCCATTAATGGGGCAGAAATACCAACGAAAGATTCGACTAAATACTTGGGAATGATACTGGATAAAAGATTGACGTGGAAACAACATATCCAATTAAAAACAAACTACTTGAAGGGAAAAGTAAGAAATATGTATTGCTATTGGGAGAAAATCTATGTTAAGTCTCGAGAACAAGCTTGCTATCTATAAAGCAATCCTAAAACCGGTAAGGACCTATGAAATCCAACTTAGGGTACTGCTGGTATCTCAAATATAGAATTCTTACAGAGATTCCAATCAAAAATCCTGCGTTGCATCTGCAATACCCCCTGGTACATAAGCAATGAAAGAATCCATAAAGATCTAAGGATGCTTACAGTAAAAGAAGAAATTACAAACTTCATATAACGCTACAACATTCGTTTATATAAACACCCAAATGCACTAGCAAATAATTTGCTGGAAATCTCGATTCAAACTCGTAGGTTGAAAAGATTCTACCCTTCGGATCTTGCAATGAGATTCACTTAACATCTAAAGACGTTAATTAGTAATAGTTACATATATTTACGCTAGTCATTGTAATGTTTTTTATAATTACAGTTAAAGTCAATGTATCGCGTCATCTTATATTACACATAATTCCCCCTAAGAATAGATTGTAAATTCATATAATTATAATAAAAAAAAAAAAGAATATTCTGCGCGCCGCTGCGCCTTTTATATCATTATGAACTTTACTACGCATTCACTTTTCATGATATATAAATAATTATAGGAAAAATTACCATTGATAAAATATTATCAGATAGACTGAAAGAATAAAATGCACTTAGATTTTTACACTCATTTCAACACAATAAATATACCGTTAAACTTTTGAATTTTCAAAACAAAGGCTTGGCATTAAAAGATTCTTATATTCTGCTAACATTAACGCCACCAATATTATTATGCAATATACTACGCACTCACGTTTCTTGTTACATAAATAATTTTCACAAAAACATTCATTGCTAAAAGATGATCTAATAAAACGCCAGAAAAAATTGCACTTAGATTCTAAAACTATTTTCAACACATTCAATACACCGGTAAACTTTGGAATTTTAAAAACAAAGACTTGGCTTAAAAAGATTCTTATATTCTGATCGCAACAGCGACTTTTATACTATTATGCACTTTGCTAAGCACTCACTTTTCATTTTATAAAATTAATTTTAAAAAAAACTACTATTCTTAAAAGTTGATCATATAGACTGCATAAATAAATTGTACTTAGATTTTTAAACTATTTTCAACACATTCAATACACCTGTAAACTTTTTAATTTTCAAAACAAGGACTTAGCATAAAAAGAATCTTATATTCTGCTCGCACCAGCGACTTTTATACTATTATGCACTTTGCTACGCATTCGAATTTCTTTTATTACAACTGATTTTTTAAATAAATACATTTTTTCATAGATTATCTGAAAGACCGCAAGAATAAATACACCTAGATTTTTAAACTTTTTTCCACACATTCCAAATACTGGTAAACTTTTGAATTTTTTAAAAAAAGGCTTAACAAAAAAAGAGTCTAATATTCTGCTCGCACAACGAAACCAATATTATTATGCAATATACTAAGCACTCACATTTTTTGTTACATAAATAATATTAACAAAAACATTCATTGCTAAAAGATGATCTAATAATACGCCAGAATAAATTGCACTTATATTTTTAAACTATTTACAACACATTCTATACACTGTAAACTTTTGAAATGGCATAACAAAGGCTTAGCACAAAAAGATTCCTATATTCTGCTCGCACTAATGCCATTTTTGGTATTATTAACTTTGCTATAAATTCATTTCTTTTGTTATATAAATAATTTAAAAAAAGAACCATTCCGAAAAGATGATCTGATAGACGGCAAGAATAAATTGCACGTAGATTTTTACACTCTTTTCAACACATTCAAAACACATTTAAACCGTTGAATTTTAAAAGCAAATACTTAACATAAAAAGATTCTCATATTCTGCTATGACTAACGCATCTTATATTATTATTCACTTTACTACGAATTCACATTTCTTATAGTGTAACTTAAAATCAAACAACTTGCATTGCTAAAAGATGATCTGATAGACCGCAAAAATAAATAGCATCTATATTTTTACACTCTTTTCTAAAAATTCCAAATACTGTTAAACTTTTGAATTTTCAAAAAAAAGGCTTGGTGTACAAAGATTTTTATATTCTCCACACACCAGCGCCTTTTATATTATTATGCACTTTGCTGCGCATTAAATTTCTTGATATAAAACTAATTTGCAAAAAAACACTAAGTGCTTAAAGATGATCTTAGAGACCGGAAGAATAAATTGCACTTAGATTTTCACACTTTTTTCAACTCATTTAATACACCGTTAAACCTTTGAATTTTAAAAACAAAAATTTGTATAAAAAGATGTATATATTCTGCTAGCACCAATTCTTTCTATATTATTATTCACATTAATATGCATTCAAATTTCTTATAGTAAACTTTATTTGCGAAAAATCTTGCATTGCTAGAATATGTTCTGATAGACCGCTAGCATAAATTAAAATTAGATTTGTATAATTATTCAGAATATTTAATACATTCTTAAAATATGTTTATTAAAAAAAAATAGTATAGCTTGAAAAGTTGATTATATTCTGCTCACAACAATGCCCTCTATATTATTGTAAACTTTGCAATGCATTCACATTTCTTAAAGTACAACTGATTTCAAAAAAAACTTTCATGTGTAAAAGAATATCAGAAAAAACACAAGAATAAATTGCAATTAGATTTTTACACTCTTTCTAACATATTCAATACAACGGTTTGCTTTTGAATTTTAAATACAAATGCTTGGCGTTAAAAAGATTTCTATATTTTGCTAACACTAACGACATTTTTATTATTATGCACTTTTCTACGCATAAACTTTACTTCTTATATAAATAATTTTCCAAAAAACGACCATTTCTAAAAGATGATCTGATAGAAGGAAAGAATAAATTGTACTGAGATTTTTAATCTTATTTCTTCTTCTTCTTCTTCTTCCTTTAGTTTAGGCAAATTGCCTGTTTCGTAACGACGTTTTTCTGCCTATTGCACTGTTAAATTGTCGCACCATCGTTTTCGTTGGCGCCCCGTGCTTCTGCGGCCTACCGGTGACTTATCCCGTGCAATTCTAACAATTCTTCCGTTGTCCATTCTGTTGATATGTTCGTTCCATTCTTTTTTTCTTTTTAGTATCCATTCGTTAATGTTTTCCACTTTGCATGTTCTTCTTATATCTTCACTTCTCTCTCGATCCAGTAGTGTTTTTCCAGCTATTCTGCGAAGAACTCCCATTTCAGTTGTCTCTAGTAACTGTTTCGTTTTCGCCGTGTCTGGTCGAGTTTCTGCGGTATGTGATATAATAGGTCTTACCATTGCCTTGTAAATTCTTGCTTTGGTCTCTATGTCCATGTTTTTGTTTCGCCATATTGTGTCATTCAAACAACCCGCTATTCTGGATGCCTTTATTGTCTGTTCTCTTACCTCTGCTTCAACATCACCATATCCTGAGATTTCTATTCCTAGGTACTAAAATCTCATTTCCTGCTGAATAACCTTCCCTTCAATTTCCAGTTTGCATCTTAACGGTGTCTTTGATGTTGTCATGCATTTAGTTTTCTGAGCCGATATTTTCATGTTGAATGATTTGGCTATGCAGTTAAATCGGTGTAGTAGACGTTGTAGATCATCCTTTTTTTCGGCCACTAATACAGCGTCATCAGCATAGCATAGGATGGTTATTTCTTCACTGCCCATTTTATATCATTTTAGCAGTCTTACGTTTCTTATTATTTCGTCCATAATGATGTTAAAAAGCAGGGGACTTAGGGAATCCCCTTGTCAGATACCACGACCTTCATCAATCGCTTCAGTCAAGGCGCCATTTATCTTTGCTTGGATCTTATTGTTTCTATAGATGTCCTCTATGGTCTGGATAAGATTATTCGGAATTTGCCGGTTATAGAGGAGGTGTATAACATCCTTTAACTGCACTCGGTCGAATGCCTTTTCCAAATCAATGAAACACATATATGCTGGTCTGTTGTATTCAATTGATTTTTCTTTTATCTGTCTTATGATGAAAACCGCGTCTGTGCACGATCTGCCTGATCTGAATCCCTGCTGTTCGTCTTCTAGATTCGTTAAGCTGTTAATTTTATTCGTTTTAATCTTTGTTGTTAGTTTTAATGAAGTGTTTAAAAGATTTATTTCCCTGTAGTTTGTAGGCAGCTTTTTGTCTCCTTTTTTAAACATAACTATAGTTGTACTAGTTCGCCATTCGTCAGGTATTCAGTGTTTGTATAGTATTTTATGTATTAGGAATGTTAACTGTTGTGTGAGACGTTGGCCACCATATTTTAGCAGTTCGTTTGGAATGCCATCTTGCCCTGGGCTCTTCCTATTCTTTAGTTTTCGAATAACTGATTCTACATCACTGGACTCAATTGTATGTCGTTTTTAGCTACTATTTCCGGCGTATTTAGTTCCGTTTTAGGTTTTTCTGATTTATAGAGCTCTGTTAGATAGTTAATCTAGTTTTCTTTTGTGATCTGGTTTGTTTCTATCATTTCATTGACCTCCTTTCTTTGATTTCTAATAAATCGCCATATTTGTTTTTGGAGTCCATAGAAGTCACTCTCCATTCTTTTCGAAAAAATTTCCCAATAATTTTGCTTTGTTTGCCTTACTAATGTCGCTGTTTGATTCCGGATTCGTCTATACGTTTCGTATGACTCAGGTGTTCTTAATGTCCTATAGTTAAGGTATGCTATTTTTTTTTTTTTGCATATTTCCTTAATCTCTGGGCGGAACCAAGGAGTTTTGATAATTCTAGCCCGGTTTTTTACAGTTCGTGTTCCCAGGGCTTCATATGCAGCTTCTAAAATGTTTGTTCTTAGTTTCTTCCAGGCTATGTTTATGTTATCTTCTTCTTTTATTGGGTTTTTTTCGATTTTTTCTTTCAACCTGTTCTCGTATAGTTGTTTGGTTGGTAAGTTCCATAGTGAGTCGATGTTTATTTTCAATTCTTGAGTTGCTCGTGCAAGATTTCTTTGGGGTTTAAACTTCATTCTTATCTTTGCTAATAGCAGGCTATGATCGCTTCCTACATTCGCGGTATTTAACGTCCTAAAATCTAATATTTTGTTTGGTTGGACGTATCTGTTGGTAACAATGTAATCAATTGTAGATCTGAAGCCTCTGGTGTTGCTGTATGTAAATTTATAGTGTTCCTTATGATTGTAAAATGTATTATTAATCCTTAGCTCGTTAAATGTGCATAGCTGTGTCATTAGTTCTCCATTGTCATTTAACACGTTTTCGTTGAACCTTTGTTTTATTCCAGGTATTATTTCGTTTCCGATGCGGGCGTTAAAATCTCCAAGGATTATCATTTGTTGGTTACTTGGTAATGATCCGACTAAATTTTGTAGTTGGTCGTAGAAGGCTTCTCTTTCTTCTTTCGGTTTATTATCTTCGGGTGCATAAATTGACACTATATTTAATTTTTGGTCTTCCGCTTTCATTTTTACCACCAATATTCGTGAAGATATGTAGTTGCATTCTTGTATGTTGTTTTTGTTTTTCTTGGATACTGCGATGGCTACCCCTTCTTTTGCCCTGATTTGTTTTTCTACACCACTATAGATCACTAAGTAGCCTTTCTTTTTGGTTTCTTGTAAGGCGCATATATCGATGTTATTATCTTTCAGTTCTTTCAGGGTTTCTTGATCTTTATTATTAAATGATTTGATGTTCCAGGTAGCCAGACGCATTATATGTTCTTTTTTCCATTTCGTTGTCCTTTTCCTTGCATGTGTCGTCATCTGTATATCAGTCCTATTCCGAGGCAGAGTGTCGTTTCTATGAGCCATAGTCTTTTTTTTACCTTGGGTAGGGAGCTAACCTGATCCAACAACCTTCCTTCTTTTCCCGGGCTTAGGACCGGCAACATGATCGCTGATCTGCGATCATGCAGCCGGAGTTATTATATTTAAAACTTAAGTTTTAAAAATATATAGGGTTTTTAAAAAAAAGAAGTAATCTGTACACAAAAACCTCAATTAATTGAAAACTAGCAATTTTTAAAATGTTTTAATATTGCACTTTAAAGCCCTTTTAATGCGCTACAACCTTGTTTGAAAATTAAATATTTAAAATATATGGGGTTTTTAAAAAAAAGAAGAAATCTACACATCTTATTTCAGCACATTAAATTAACAGTTAAACTTTAATATTATAAAACAAAATCTTAGTGTTTGTAGAATATAAGATTGGAAGCAATTCGATATTAATGTCGTGAGTTCGGTTAATTCAACGCATGAATGAGTGAGATAGGAAAGGATAGATAAATCAATCAACACAATTTTACGCGGTATGAAACCCTTGCTTCGGCATAAAAACTCTCACGAAGTTGAGAGAAAAGCCGGGGAAAGCTATGACTTTATTTAAGCAAATAATACAGTAAATAGTACCCTGCGGAAAAGCTACACAGGGCACGTGTGCCCCTATTTAATTGCAAAGTACACCCTTATTTCTTCTTAGACTGGAGAACTCTCTTACCTTTGTCTCCACTACAAATACGTAAAATATCGCCTCCAACTTAGACGCGTTATCGGGTTTTTAGTGCGCGTTATTCTCGCTGTCAACAACTTCCCCTTGGGGTAGCCTGAGAAACTACAAATTTATCCTCTGCTGCCGTTAAACACACTAAATAGGCACCGTTACTCTCGGTGAAAAGCATAGTTGTGCCTTTGCACAACTCTTCAAAGATAGGTAAAGAGCGCGGTCGTGTGCTTGCACGACCCCATCGAACTTAATAACGAGAGCGGTTGAGTCTATGCAAAACCCCTTCAACTTGATCAAGCGAGCGGTTGTGTCTACGCACAACACCCTCAAACTTAGTAAAAAACACGGTTGTGGCTATGCCCAACCCCTTCAATCATACCAGTCGACAACTCGAAAGCACACCACAAAGAAAAAGCTCTCACTTCAATAAAACCAATATGGCGCTACTTTACCTTACCAGAAAACGAACACTCTTTTTCGATATCCAAAAACAGGTCTGCCGCTTGCGCCCCCGAGAGCCAGGACCTACGCAATCATCTCCCCCCTCACATAACTAAAGACGTACTCGCATGAGCCTTGCATGCTAAGGCGGTCCTACATGTATCTCTAATGCCCCATCGCGCCCTCATAACTCAACTAAGGCAGTCGTGACCGATCCTATTTAGAGTGTAATTCTAACCAATTTAATATCTCAACGCCGTCGCTATCTAATCTATTCGGCGCGCAATACAAATCGGTCAAATGCCCTAATTTAACCGAACACATAGCATGAAAAGAAGTTTGTATTCTGTTCGCACCAATGCCTTCTATAATATTATTCAATTTATAACGCTTTTAAATTTCTTACAGGAAATCTGATTTAGAAAAAAACAAGCATTGCTAAAAGATGATCTGATAGACCGCAAGTAAAAATTGCAATTTGTTTTTTACACTCATTTCATCACAGTAAAAACACCGTTAAACATTTGCATTATCAAAACAAAAACTGGCCTAAAAAGATGTTTATTTTCTGCTTGCACAAATTCTTTCTATATTATTCTGCACTTTGCTTTGCATTCACATTTCTGATATTACAACTGATTTTCAAAAAAACACTTTTTCTCAAAATGATCTAAAAGACCTCAAGAAAAAATTGCCCCTAGATTTTTACACTGTTTTCAACACATTCATTATACCGTTAAACTTCTTTATTTTCAATAAAAATTTTAGCTTAAAAAGATTCTTATATTCTGTTCGCACTAGCAAGTTTTATATTATTATCCACTTTGCTACGTACTAACTTTTCCTCTTATATAAATAATTTTGAAAAAACTACCATTCCTAAAAGATGATCTAATAAACCACTGTCATAAATTGCACTTAGATTTTTACACACATTTCAGCACATTAAATACACCGTTAAACCTTTGAATTTTCAAAACAAAGATTTGCATTAAATGATGTTTATATTCTGCTAGTACTAATTATTTCTATATAATTATGCACTTTGCTACGCACTCACATTTCTTATATTAGTACTGATTTCTAAAAAAAACTACTTTTTTACAAAGAAAATCAAATTAACGCAAGAATAAATTGCACGTAGGTTTTTACACTCTTTTCAAAAGATTCTATACACCGTTAAACATTTAAGTTTGCATAGCAAAGGGCTTATTGTAAAAAGATTCTTAATTTTTGCTTGCACCAGTGCCTTTTTTATTATTAGTTACTGTGCTATTAATTCCTTTTTTATGTTCTATAAATAATTTAAAAAAACTACCATTCCTAAAAGATGATCTGAGAGACCGCAAAAATAAATAGCATCTATATTTTTACACTCTTTCCTAAAAATTCTAAATACTGTTAAACTTTTGGATTTTCAAAAAATATATTAGCATAAAAAGTTTTTTTTATTATGCTCGCACCAATGCCTTCTATATTATTATACACTTTGGTACGCATTAACATTTCTTATATTACTACTGATTTTTAAATAAACTACTTTTTCTTGAAGATGATCTGAAAGAAAGTAAGAAAATATGGCACCTAGATTTTTACTCTCTGTTCGACACAATCAATAAACCGTTAAACTTTTAAATTTTAAAAACTAAGGCTTATCGTAAAAAGATTTTTATATTCTGCTCGAACCAGCACTTTTTTTTATTATTTACTTTGCTATTCATTCATTTTTTTTGTTATTTAAATGTAGGATTCCTTTCTCTTCTCATCAGTCTTTCTACGAATATCTGAATATTAAAGATCAAGGATATTGGTGTTAATAATAAATTGTTCTTAAAGATGAATAGACCGTTTCAATGTAAATGCAATTTAATCTGATACAATTCAATACATTAATAGATGTTCGCTTCTTAAAGGCTAAACGATGACTAACGTAGATCTTTGTGCTTTAGTCCACTGTTTACTTACATAGCAACGTACCGCTGCACGTCGCTACATCCCAACGGTCCTACCAACCATATTGTATTTTATTTCATATTCCCTTTGTCTAATTCCCCTTCCAACACTCGGCCATATCTGAATCTCCTTCAGCCCCCGAAGGGAACTCTTCGAACGGTTTTATGTAATCCGCCGCCGTTGAGGTGATCTTTGGTCCTTCATCCCCACCAAAACGAATCACTTCATATCGGTTATTTCTCTTACATCTAGATATCTTATACGGACCTAAGAATTTCTTTTGTATCTTTAACCCCGCACCAAACTGCGTGCGCTTTATCGCTACTAAATCGCCTTCGTTGTAAACACTCGCTTTCTTACATTTACGGTTATAATTACGCCTATTCTCTTCTTGAATTTTTAACAGACTTTCCTTCGTTGCTTCTCTCAGTCTTAAGCGCTCGTCAGAATATTGCAATATCGCCTCTTTCTCTATTAATTCTAAAATAGCTAAATCTTCGCGCTGCTTCATTTTTACGTCAAACATCACCTCGAAAGGTGACGCATCAACACTACGCTGATAAGTGCTATTAAGCGCTCTTTGGACCTAATCTACGTGCCTATACCACTTGTCAGGCGCGTCCATCGACATCTTAGTCAGTACCGAAATAATAATTCGATTAATTCTTTCAACCTGACCGTTTCCTCTCGGTATTCCAGTGGTAGTTAGAACGTGCTCGACCCTTTCCGTTATACAATACTCTTTAAACTCTGTTGCCGTGAATGCGGTTTCCTTATCTGTAATAATACGTGTCGGATTACCAAACAAATTCCAGATCTGATCCAGATCGGATTAACAAATCTGATAATGGTCTTGCTATCTTAGCGTAATCCTTAATAAATTTACGAAAATATCCTGTCACACCTAAGAAACTTTGTATTTGTTTTCTATTCTTCGGTTCCGGAAACCGCTGTACCGCTTTTATTTTCGTTAGTGATGGCCGAATACTCCCATTCCACACCACATGTCCTAAGAACTCAATTTCCTCCCGCAGGAACTTGCATTTCTTCCAATTTATAATTAACCCGTTCTGAGCTGCTACCGTTAACGTTATTTCCAACTTTCTACACGCATCTTCGTAATCGATACCTGGGATAATAAGATCGTCCATGTATGTTAACACTATTTTCTTCCTTACCAAATCGCCAAAAACCTCATCAATAAATCTTAAAAAACTGGCGGGACTGCTACATAACCCAAATGGTCTTCTGAAAAACTCAAATTGTTCGTCTGGAGTAACAAACGAAGTGAATTTACGGCTATCTTTCTCAATCTTGACATGAAAAAACCCGTTTCTAAGAACAATTGTCGAAAATACCACTCCCTGTGTCAACGCATCGAGACAGTCTTCTATCAATGGCATTGGAAATCGATCTCTTATCACCTTTGCATTTAATTTACGGTAATCAACACAAACTCTGTAAGTTCCGTCCTTCTTAGGTACCACTACTACCGGACTACTATATTCACTTGTACTGGGTTGAATTATTCCCTCGTCCAACTATTCGTCTAATTGTTGCGTAACTATTTCTTTCTCTTTCGGATCTAATCTCCTCGGCTTAGAACAAACTGGAATATTATCCGTCAACTTTATTTTTGTCTCTGTTCGCGCGTCTGGTTTAGTATTTGGCTTATAATTTTGTATTAATTCTTTTATGCGCACCTTGTACGGTTCTTTTACGTCTATTTCATCCATATCTACATATTTTATTTCCATTTTTGCCCTTTATATCTTCTACTTCTTTATTTGCATTCATATCGTCTGCATCCGTCCGTCGCTCAACATAACCATAGTCGCTCGATTTTACCGATCCCTCGCTTATCTCCTCGCTGAGTCTTTTGTCTGGTCGTTTTATTTCTACTCGCCCTTTATTTATACGAACGTCTAACTCTTTTAACAACTCTCTTCCTAAAAGAACTTCGTATCTCATATCTGACTGGCTTACTACAAATACATCCGTTTTATATCTACCGTCTTCGATATCGATATTTACTTCACATCTCCCTATTGGCTTTGTTATCGCATTACCAAACCCTGCTAATCGTCGAGTGGTTTCATATAATCTTGGTCCCCCTAATTTATTATATAGCTCTGAATTTATAATGCTTACTTCGCTGCCTGCATCTAATAACGCATATGCTAACAAACCATTAATCCTGATCGCAACTCTATCCGTAGTAGATTGAACACAATTGATACTTGCTTTATTTTCCGATGGCTGCTTTGATTTATTACAATGACTCGCTATGTGACCGAAATTATTACATTTAAAACATTTGAGACCTTTTTCTTTGTCTGGAAAGAAACAATAACTATGTGCTTCCGAACCGCACCCGTAACAATGGTCTTTCTTTATCGCCGGAGATCTACCGATACGTGCCGACGCTACGTTTAATTGATTATCTTTTCTAAATCGCGCTCCTTGTACGTTACTTTCTTTAAGTTTATCAAATATTGAATATTATTTTTAAATTCTGTGACCGTTCGGGATCCGTACAATACTGCCTTTTCGCGACGTTCGCCTAACAAACCATCCGCCATATACTGTATAAGGGCGTCTTCTTCGATGTTACCTTTATTCGCGATTTCTTGCATACTATAAATCTACAAACGACTACTTTCGCCTGGTTTTTGTCTACGCTTGGACAACTGCTTATGAATCGTGGCTGAATTTACCTTTACCTGAAATTCCCTACTCAAACTACGCTTTAAGCTGTCCCATGATTTAATTTCTCTTTCGAACGATATAAATTGTCTTGCCGCTCCATTTAACTTACGTTTCCCGTAGATAAACTTCTGCAAATCGTTCCATCCCAACAATACGCTGGTATCTTCAAAATCGTGGATCCAATGATCTATCAGTAGCTTATCCTCTCCGTTGAAATATGATAGGCTTTCTTCCACATCCTTTATGGAAAACGAAGCGAGTTATTGCGTAGCAACGCTAACCGCTCCTCCTTCCCCGCGTTGTCTATCTCTCTGTGATTCTTCTTCTCGTTTGCCTTCGTCTCCTTCTTCTTCTTCACTTTCTTCGTCTTCGCTTTCTTCATCTTTCATCGCATCTTTCAAGCGATTTCTTAACGCCTGCTTATTTCCGACTGTGGATAACTTTAACTTCTTCGCTGCTTCTTTTAACTCCCTTAATTTCATGGAGTCAATCTACTCATAGGTTAAGTGACGGCTTCTTCCTCGACTGCTTTACCTTGACGCTTTCGTTCTTCAACTCGTCTTCTTAGTGACGTGTTTTCAACGGCCTTTTCGTTCAATTCCTCACGTCCAACTTCCTGCTCATCCGCACTTGTTTCGAGTGTTACCTTCAATTGAGCCATCGTTAAAACAGCTACTTTTCTTAATCTTAATGTTTCTTTAACGTCCTCCTATATCACCGTTACATTAACACTACCGATTACTTCTCAACTTTACTTTAGTATTCACGCGTTGTCAATTTCCTCGCGCAACACTCCTAATCAACTTAGAATAGGATTCACACTGCTGGTAATTTTAAAGCACCTTTCAAATTGATACAACTTTATGCAACTTCACACGACTTTATACGACTTTATACGACTTTTTATTGCACACATGAAACCTATTCTCTTTTAATCCCTGACGAGCCCCCAAATGTAGGATTCTTTTCTCTTCTCATCAGTATTTCTACGAATATCTGAATATTGAAGATCAGGAATACTGGTGTTTATAATAAATTGTTCTTAAAGATGAATAGACCGTTTCAATGTAAATGCAATTTAATCTGATACAATTAAATACATTAATAGATGTTCGCTGCTTAAAGGCTAAACGATGACTAACCTAGATCTTTGTGCTTTAGTCCACTGTTTACTTACATAGCAACGTACCGCTGCACGTCGCTACATCCCAACGGTCCTACCAACTATATTGTATTTTATTTCATAGTCCCTTTGTCTAATTCCCCTTCCCACATAAATAATAAAAAAACTATCATTCCGAAAATATGATCTGATATATCGCAAGAATAAATTGTACTTAGATTTTTACACTCTTTTCAACACATTTATTACACGGGTTCAAATTTTTAATTTTGAAAGCAATTGCTTAGCTTAAAAAGCTGCTTATATTCTGCTTTCACGATAGGCTCCTACATTATTGTACACTTTGCTACGCATTCACATTTCTTATAGTACAACTGACTTCCAAATAAACTAGCATTGCTAAAAGATTATCTGATAAAACAAAAGAATAAATTGCAATTAGATTTTTACACAATTTTCAACACATTCATTATACCGTTCAACTTTTGTATTTTAAAAACAAAGGCTTGGATTAAAAAGATTCTTATATTTTGCTCGAACTAGGCAGTATTATTTTATTGTACACTTTGCTACGAACACACTTTTCTTCGTATATAAATAATGTTTAAAATAGCTACCATTTCTAAAAGATGGTCTGATAGACTACTGTTGAGGAAATAAAATAAAAGTGAGATGAACGCCGAGCACTTTACAATTGCTGGTTTGAATTTTAAATATTTCCGTTACAAGTAGGTAATCGAATAGTGTTGCCGTACGTGAGGCGATTTAAAGATAATTAGGATTATATTAATCCCGAGAGTAGAGGTTAAGTGTATATATTAGTCACATGAGTTGTCAGAGAAACGGAACGTGATAGCAAGTAAGAATCAGAGAGTCCTTGAAAATCACGTCGTAACCGTTTGAGAATTTAAACTATAATGGCTGCTGGGTAACGGCTGCCGAAAAAGCTAGGGTTACGGCGAGGCGTCAAAAAAGGTGCTCGGAACGAAGCGTGTTCCTAGTGCGACAACTGTAGGTTGGCGCTATTCTTTGGGAATGCTTATTCCCAAATATTCAACCCGCCATCAGCAACGGTGTTGATAATGAGTCAGGAGTCTCCTTGTTTCGTCACCAGTAGCACGGCGAGCTTCGCGATTGGCCGGGTGAAAGTGGTGGTTGCCGTATTAAGAGACACATCCATGGTGAGTCTATCTTCCCCTAACAACAGCTTGAATACTCTAGCCATTGGGCACTTTCCTGAAGTCAGCCGCTCATCAGTGAGCAGAACTAGAGAGGCGACCTTTATATTATTGTAAGAGTGCCTCCACTTCGAGATGGCTTTCAATCGCTGGAAGTACTGAGTGGACCTCAAGCGCTAGAACTGCTGCATCTGCTGTTGGATGAATTGCCATCGGGACAGCCGATTGACCGAGATGACTAGAAGTGAGTGTTCAGGGACCGCATTGAGAGCGGTCCCAATGAGTAAATTACCTGGGGTGAGCACTGTCGTGTCCTCTAAATCATCGCTGAGTGGTTTGAGAGGTCTTGAGTTGAGAATGGCTTCTATTTGAGCGAGGAGCGTGGATGCTTCTTCGTAAGTAAGTACCGTATCTCCGACCGTGTGCTCAACTTGGAACTTTAATGATTTGACCGCTGCTTCCAACTTACCACCCATGTAGGTTGCGACAGATTTGTTAATGTGCCACTGTGTGTTGTCTTACACCAGAAGCGTAGAGAACTTGAGATGTCCAGGTAAGCTAGCAGCGAAGCAGCGCTTGAGTTTCGCATCATCGCCAAAAAAATTGGTTCCCCAGTCGGAATAGAGTGCAGACAGCGTCCCGCGTCTTGAGGTGAATCTTCTGTACGTTGATATAAACCCTTCAGAGGTGTAGTTTAAAACCACCTCAAGGTGAGTGGCCGATGTTGTGAGGAAAAAAGCACGCAAATCCATCCTTTGTAGGTTTTTTCCTGCGGCCGCGCAATGTTTTGAGCGTAGTAGCGCGTAGTCGATGCCCGTGTGTAAGAAGGGCACGATGGTGTGACTCGCGCCAGAGGTTGTTGGCCCATCAGCTGCTGTCACGCATCCCCCTGTGACAAGCGCACATAAACACCTGAGGATATGAGATTTAACTAGGGCTCGACTGCCGACGATTTAATAGAGCTCTTATAAACGCCAAAACAACTAGTTCCTCCATGCATCGTCTGCTTGTGAGAGTGAGCAAAATGAGCTCTGAATCTCGAGGTACGAGGAACGATTGCAGGATGTTCGTGTCATATAAGAGTCCGAGAGAGTCTCTTGATTGCTCTGCTACAGAGTGAGGTTAACCTGAGCAGATTGTTGAGAGTCGAGAACTTGTATATAAGGTTCCAATAATATTCAGGAATGAACCGTACTTTATGATGTGCAACGCTTGCACTAGCTTCCTGCGCACATATATAATCAAGGGCCTTTTCTGGTTCAGCATACCATGAGTCCTCTCATTTAGAAAACCATGATGATCCCGTCCACTATAGCGAGTGTTCCTCAAGCTAATCTGTGGTTATTCCATTCGACGCACAGTCAGCGGGGTTGAAAGTGCCTGGAACATGCCTCCAGTGAGCAGTCTACTTAAGTACCTGTATCTTGGTTACGCGGTTGCGCACGTAATCCTTCAATCTTGAGGGATAAGCCTTGATCTATTTGAGTGTCACTTAGAGTCCGTCATGTTTAGAGTAGCGTAACATTTTTGAGTATGTTAAGAGTAGCAGCAGCTGCTGAGAGCTATAACCACGGTACGGTTAGCCGTTTGAAAAGCAAACTTTTGATTTAAGCAGACAGTAAACGTTGGCACCAGTGGACGGTGAGTTGACGATAAAATACACAACAGCTCTCATTGCGATTTGAAATTCATCAGCGAAACCGTTCAGTTCCACTGATGAATCAGCAAACGTGTTGAACCACCGTGGGATACAGAGTCTGGCAAGACAAGTGAGATCCTGTCTGATGCTGAGTTATTAAGTTATGAATTGTTCTGAGAGTGTGTCGTCCCAGTTAAGAGTGTGCAACCAAAGTGACAGAAGATAAATCTTCGCTCTAAAGACAACTGGTGCAGCGAACCCCAATGGATCAAATATTTGAGCTACTTCAGATAAGACGAGGCGTTTTGAGAATCTGTTAGGATTTGTTTGTGAGATTGCTGAGAAGTTGAACGTATCTTGCTGAGATGACAAGCGTATTCCCAGGATTTTGGTGTCGCAACCGTCAAATGATATATCTAAGTCCTTGCCACTTTCAGAAGGGAGCTTTGCAAATAGCTGGCAAGATGTGGAATGCAACTTAGCCAGTGGGAAGCCGCCCGCGTTTCACAGACGTATCAGTTGATGGGCAGTCTGAATCAGATCTCCCACTGAAAACTGCTCCTCCGAAAATATCATCAAAGTATCGATCGTGAGTGATTGGTTAGACTGCGAGTGGGTAACTCGAGCCTTCTTCTTCCACTAGTTTAAGCAGCGTCCTTACTGCAAAGAACGGAGCTGAATTGATTCCATATGTAACCGTAGTGAGTTGGAAGTGAGATTCCATGAGCTGCTGGTCTACCCACAATATTCGTCGGAGATCTTAATCGTCAGAGTGTATCTTGATCTGTCGACACATCTTCGTGTTGTCCGTGGCGAACAGGAACTTGCGGCGGCGTATCCAGATGAGACGATAGAAGAGGTTAAGTATCAATTTGGACCAGCGTGCAAGAGATCATTGTGAGAGTAGCCCGTGGAGTTTGTGCTTGAGCTGTTGAAGAACACTCGGTGCTTAGTGGTAGAGTTGTCTGGCTTCACAACTTCGTGATGCGTAAGATAGTAGTTTTGTCATCTGACCGTTGAGTTGTCGTCGAACTTGGTCATGTAACTAGCCTCCTCGTACTCTCTCATGAACTGCGTTTAGTGTAGCTGATACTAATGATATTTGCAAAACCGTGTGAGTGTTCGTTATAAAAAGAGGGAGTCGTGTGTTGAGAGTCGCCAAAGAGCTTTGGAGAAGAGTTGAGGGGTATCCTGACGATGTAAAGCCTTGTCAGATCTCTCGCATAAGTCGTCTTGAAATAATGTTCACACTCCAGGTTTCTGATGTTAGTTGAACGCCGTCTGAACCTCCTCTTGAACACAAAACTTAGTGAGTAAGTTTTTTTAGCAGGAGTTCGACTAATGTAAGATGCCTTGATTTGGCTTCCTTGCTAGCGTGACCGATGAACGAGTAGGGCTGATGACTAGCTACCCAAAGATGGACAGTTGAACAATGGGGTCTCTGGATGAATGCTGAACAATGTTATGTCTGATGACTTGTCCGTAAAATTCTTCCCCAATGATCACGTCTACGGCTCTTGGAGTGAGATACTAGCGTCAGCGATGTTTAAGCCTTTTAAATGAGGTCATTCAGGCTCAGTGAGATATCTCGCCAGATAGCAGGATGCTGGTGACCGTCTTTAGCACATAAGCCGTTATTCTTACCGAGAGTGGTCTGTATCTAAAGTGAAGGTCGATTGAGACCACACCGCTGGTTTAAGATGTCTTTTTGCCTCCAACTCCATAGATGTCCAGCGTTGAGTATCGCAGCTCAAGATGCAGTTGTCTGGTGCGACCTTCGCTGATGAATGAGATTTCTGACCCGGGATTAATGAGCACGCGTACCTGAGATGACGAGGTGGGTGAGATTACTGTGGCTGTTACGGTTGCCAGCAACGTGAGATGACTATGCTGCGTGAGTTAGCACGTTGCTGTTAGATCGGAATTATCGACGATCCGATTTTATCTTTATGCAGTTTAGGGCTTGGAATCAGCTATCACCGGAGCCCGTTGGAAATTTCGGCCCAATGGACCAGCTGTCGCCTGATCCCCTGGAGCTGTCTGAGTATTTCTGACGGTGTGCCGAAGAGGCTAACGAGATCGGCACCATACAGCACGGTGTGATGCAAGCTATTGCAGCTCTGCAATGGCTGCAGCTGTTGCAATGTCTTACATTGTGCCTGCCAATTAATTACAGCACAGGCTTCGTTCCTTTACCACCCTTAACCGCTGACTGATAGAATAGTCGCGCAGCTTCGGAGACATGACAATGTAGTGATCCTGCCCACAACAATCACATGGATACGTTGAGCGCGACTGAGCTGACTGAGCTGCCTGTTGAGTCGTCTGAGTAGCTGGCTTTGGTGAGTTGGTTCGGGACTGTTGAGACGCCTGATAGGCAATTACGCGCTTGGGCACAGTTGTCTTCGCACCGTTGAGATGAGCTCTCGTTTGGGTCGCGTTCTCCTCTATATTCTTCAACGTACGAGATCAGATAATCTTTTAGCAATGCCATATTATTTGAAAGTTAGTTGTACTATAAGAAATGTGAATGCGTAGCAAACTGGACAATAATATAGGAGCCATTCGTAAAGAATCTGTTGTTTTTTTTATTTCCTTGAATACTGGTTATTTTCGAATATCTCCGCTGAAGCTAGGCACAGTCAACTCTGGTAAACGTGAGCGGGTTCGTGATCCAACTGCTGTTGCAGCGGGTAGCTGAGTAGACTGCGTGAGCTGATCTTTGAGCCGTCCTAATTCGCGTTTGACTTTGATCCCAGCTTGCTTTAAGTGAGATGGACCTTTGTGTTGAAATAAACACAATTCAGTGAGCTGGGGGCCAGTGAGTCACCAACACGTGTGCTCTGTACGGAATGCCTAGTGCATCTCTTCGAGCTGGTCCAGCATCATGGTCACTTCAGACACTGACATGTCAGCTGTGGGACCTGTAGCTTAGCTGAGCAGGTCCTCCATCGATTCGACGAGCTCATTTTAAGCCTGAACAGGTTGTACTAGCTCACTGCTGAGCTTTGAAGGCGACTGACTTCGAGTCACCGCCCCTTGATTTGTTGAGACACTGATCAGATCCGTCGCCTGATTCTGCGACCCTGAGAAAGACGGTATTGAGTCGGTTGACCCCTTGAGGGATGCATCTTGATCGCGCATGACAGGCATGATCAAAGATCTGATGAGCAGGTACGACAATTTCTTTATTATTTGTCTAACAGAATGGCAATGCCGAATAGTACACACGCACCACACGCGCAGGAGAGAGTGACAGACAGCACTATACCTCGCGGCGCACGAACGCGAGAGAAGGTGAGAGAGACGACACTATATTTTACGGCGCACGAACGCGAGAGAATGAGAGAGACGACACTAGCCTCGCAGCGCACAAACATGAGCGAGCAAGAAATACGTCACTAGCAACGCAGCGCACAAACACGAGCGAGCAAGAAAGATGACACTAGCCTCGCAGTGCACGAACGCGAGCGAGCAAGAGAGATGGAACTAGCATCGCAGCGCACGAATACGAGCGAAGCAGAGAGATGGCACTAGTCTTGCTGAGCACGAACGTGAAGGAGCGAGAGAGACGGCACAATCCTCTATATGCACGAATTTGAAAAGCGAGAAAAACTGCACTACACGCACTTCACATTGCTTCGTATAATTTGAAATTGTAAAAATGCCCGATCCGGCGCGAAGGACCAAATGTTGAGGAAATAAAAAAAATTATATAAACGTTTAGCACTTTACAATTGTTAGTTTGAATTTTAAATAAATCCGTTACAAATAGGTGGTCGAATAGTGTTGCCGTACGTGAGGCGATTTAAAGATAATTAGGATTATATTAATCCCGAGAGTAGACGATAAGTTAATATAGTAAAAACGTGAGTGGTCAGAGAAACGGAACGAGATCGCAAGTAAGAATAAGAGAGTCCTTGAAAATCACGTCGTAACCGTTTGAGAATTTTAACTATAATTGCTGCCGGGTAAAAGCTGCCGAAAAAGCAAGCATAACGGCGAGGCGTAAAAAAAGGCTCTCGGGAACGAAGCGTGTTCCTAGTTCGAATACTGTAGGTTGGCGCTGTTCTTTGGGAATGCTTATTCTCAAACGACTACTTTCATAAATTGCACTTAGATTTACACATACTTTTCTACACATTTATTACACGGGTTCAACTTTTTAATTTTTAAAGCAATTGCTTAGCATAAAAAGCTGCTTATTTTCTGCTTTTACGAATGGCTCTTATATTATTGTACAGTTTGCTACGCATTCACATTTCTTATAGTACAACTGACTTCCAAATAATATAACATTGCTAAAAGATTATCTGATAGGCCGCAAGAATAAATTGCACTAAGATTTGTACACTCTTTCCAACACATTTAATAAACCGTTAAACTTTTAAATTTTTAAAACAATACTATACCTTAAAAAGATGTTAACATTCTGTTTGCACCAATTCCTTTTATAATATTATTCACATTGGTATGCATTCAAATTTCTTATAATAAACCTTATTTACGAAAAAATTTGCATTGCTAGAAGATGATCTTATAGACCGCAGGCATAAATTACAATTAGATTTGTATAATTATTCAGAACATTCAATACATTCTAAAAATATTTTTATAAAAAAAAAAAAGCATAGCTAAAAAGTTCAATATATTCTGCTTGCAACAATGCCCTCTAAATTATTGTAAACTTTGCAATGCATTCAAATTTCTTAAAGTACAACTAATAAAAAAAAATCTTTAATTGCTAAAGATGACTTCAAGAATAAATACACTTATATTTTACACTCTTGCTACAAATTAAATATACTTTTAAACTTTTAATTTTCAAAAAAAGAGGCTTAGCGTAAATAGATTTTTATATTCTGCTCGCAACCAGCGCCTTCTATACTATATGCAATTTGCTGCGCACTGACTTTTCTGCTTATATAAATAATTTTAAAAATAACTGCCATTGAAACAAGATGATTTAATAGACCACCAGAATAAATTGCACTAGTTTTTTAAACTTATTTCAGCACAGTAATACACCGTTAAACCTTTGCATTATCATAACAAAAATTGGCCCAAAAGATGTTTATATTCTGCTTGCACAAATTCTTTCTATATAATAATGCACTTTGCTCTGCATTCACATTTCTTATATTACAACTGATTTTCAAAGAAACTACTTTTTCTCAAAGATGATCTGATAGACTGCAAGAATAAATAGCACTTAGATTTTTACCCTTTTTAAAAACATTCAATACACCGTTAACTTTTGATATTTTAAACAAAAGACTTGACATAAAAAGATTCTTGTATTATGCTTGCATCAACGGCTTTACACTTTTATGCACCTTACAACGTATTCACTTTTCCTTGAATATAAATAACTTTTAAAAAAACAACTGTTGCCCAAAGATTATCTGAAAGACTATAGGAATAAATTGCACTTAGATTTAATCATTCTTTTTAACACATTTAGGACACGGGTTTTACTTTTAATTTTTAAGGCAATTGCTTAGCATAAAAATCTGCTTATATTCTGCTTTTACGAATGCTTCTATATTATTGTACAATCTACTACTATTCAAATTTCTTGTAATTCAACTGATTTCCGAAAAAACTGGTACTGCTATAAGAAGATCTGATAGACAGCATGAATAAATTGCACCACGATTTTTAAACTAATTTTAGCACATAAAAACACCGTTAAATATTTCAATTTTCAAAACAAAGGCTGGGCGTAAAAAAGATTTATATATTCTGCTCGCACTAGCGCCTTTATTATTAATAATCACTTTTCTACGCATTCATTTTTCTTGGTATTTAAATAATTTTCAAAAACCTACATTCCTAAAGATGATATGATAAAACGCAAAAATAATTTTTTCTTTGATTTTACAATCTTTTCCACACATTCGATACAACGTTAAACTTGGATATTTTCATAACAAAGGCTTGGCGTAAAAAAGATTCTTATATTCTGCTGGCACCAGCGACTTTTATATTATTATGAACTTTGCAACGAATTCACTTTTCTTTTATATAAATAATTTAAAAAAACAACTAGTGTTAAAAGATTTTCTGAAAGACCGTCGGAATAAATTGTCTTTAGATTTTCACACTCTTTTCAATAATTAAAAGCTGCTATTCACACAATCGCATTTTATATTCTTCTTCTTCTTCCAGCGTCCAAATAGGCATATTTCCTGTTTTTCATTGCAACTCGCTTCTTGTAGGTATATCGTCTGCCCATCGTTTTCGTGGTCTTTCTGTGCTTCGTTTTTCTAGTGGTGATCTATCCCTAGCCATCTTTACAATTCGGTCCTCTGTCATTCTGGTTATGTGATCGTTCCAATGAATTTTCCTCCCCAATACCCAATCATTTATGTTAACGATTTGGCATGTTCTTCTGAGGGCTTCACTTCTTTGTCTATCCCATAGAGATTTTCGGTTATTCTCCGGATTATTTTCATTTCCGCTGCCTCCATCAACTGGCGGGTTTTAGATGTCTCGGATCTTGTTTCCGTCGCATATGTTAGTATGGGTCTTATAGTGGCTTTGTAAATACGGCTTTTTGTGTCTTTTCTGAGATGTTTGTTGCGGAATATTGTGTCATTGAGTTGTGCCGCATCTCTTGTTGCCTTAACCACTTGTGTTCTTACTTCCGTTTCTATTTCACCAAAGCTGGATATTTCTATGCCTAAGTAGTCAAACTTCATCACTTGTTGTATAATGCTCATATCAACCACCAATTTACATCTAAGGAGTATCTTGGATGTTGTCATGCACTTAGTTTTTGATGTAGATATTACCATCCCAAGAGATTGAGCCATTGTGTTAACTCATGCAGAAGTCTCTGCAGATCGTCTTCATTTTCCGCTATTAAAACTGCGTCGTCTGCATAGCATATGATTTTCAGTTCTTTATCTCCCATACTATAACCTCTCTGTCTACAGACTTTTTTTATAATTTCATCCATGATAATATTGAATAGTAGCGGGCTCAGTGAGTCTCCCTGTCTAATGCCTCTTCCCAGTGTTATGGGTTCTGTTAGTTCGTTATTTATCTTTGCCTGTATGTTGTTGTTCTGGTATATAACTTCTATTGTTTTTATGATGTTGTTTGGTATTTGTCTGTTATAGAGAAGATGAACCACATCAGTTAGTCGTATCCTATCGAACGCTTTTTTTAGAACTATAAAGAAGAAGAACGCCCGGTTTATTATATTCTATCGACTTTTCCGTTATTTGTCTGACGACGAATGCTGCATCTGTACAAGATCGTCCAGGTCTGAACCCTCGTTGCTCGTCAGCTAGTGTTATCCTTCCACTGATAAGATTTGAAATTACTTTGGTGACTAATTTGTAAAAAAACTAGCATCTCTTAAAGATGATCTAATAGACTGCAAAAAAAAATTGCACTAAGTTATGTACAATCTTTTTATCACATTCAATACACCGTTAAACTTTTAAATTTTCAAAACAATAGCATAACTTAAAATGAAGTTAACATTCTGCTCGCATTAATTTCTACTACATTATTGTTTACATTGGTACGCATTCAAATTTCTTATAGTAAATCTGATTTACGAAAAAACTTGCATTGCTAGAAAATAATCTTATAGACCGCAGGCATAAATTACAATTAGATTTTTACACGTTTTTCCACACAATCAATACACCGTTAAACCTTTGAATTTTCAAAACAAAGTCTTGGCATAGAATGATGCTTATATTCCGATCGCACTATCGCTTTTTATGTTATTGTACGATTTGCTACGCATTTACATTTTTTATAGTACAACTGATTTCGAAAAAAAATTGCATTGCTAAAAGATGATCTGATAGACCGCAAGAATAAATTGCACTTAGATTATTACACTTTTTCAACACAATCAATACACCTTTAAACTTATGAATTTTCAAAACAAAAATTTAGCATAAATAGGTTCTTACAACTTGCTCGCACCAGCGCCATTTTTATTATTATTCACTTATTTACACTCTTCGCCCGGGTAAGTACGTTTGAGAAAATAGAGGAAATCGCGACCAAAACGATTGCTCAGCTCAACGGTGCGAAGACAACTGTGCCCAGGCGCGTCATTGCTCATCACGCTTCTCAACAGTCCCGAGCAAACTAACCAAAGCTGGCCACTAAGACGACTCAACAGGCAGCTCAGTCAGTTAAGCTGCGCTAAACGTATCAATGTAATTGTTGTTGCAGGATCACTACATTGTGATGTCTCCGAAGCTGCGCGACTATTCTATCAGTCAGCGGTTAAGGGTGGTGAAGGAACTAAGCCTGTGCTGCAATTAATTGGCAGGCACAATGTGAGACATTGCAACAGCCGCAGGCATTGCAGGAACTGCAATGGCTTGCACCATGGTGCTGATCTCGCTAGCCACTTTGGCACACCGTTAGAAAACACTCAGACAGCTTCAGGGTATCAGGCGACAGTTGGTCCTTTGGGCCGAAATTTCCAACGGGCTCCGGTGATAGCTGATTCCAAGCCCTAAACTGCATGAAGATAAATTTGGTTCGTCGATATTTCTGATCCAACAGCCACTTGCTAACTCACGCAGCATAGTCATCTCACGTTGCTGGCAACCGTAAGAGCCACAGTAATCTCACCACCTCGTCATCTCAGGTACGCGTGCTCATTGATCCCGGGTCAGAAATCTCATTCATCAGCGGAGGTCTCACCAGACAACTGCATCTTGAGCGGCGATACTAAACGCTGGACTTCTATGGAGTTGGAGACTCTAAATAACATCTTAGACCAGTCATGTGGTCACCATTGATCTTTACTCCAGATACAGACCACTCTTGGTGAGAATAACGTCTTATGTGCTAAAGACGGTCACCAGCATTCTGCCATCTGGCGAGATATTTCACTGAGCCAAATTGGCCTCATTTTAAAGGCTTTAAACTCGCTGAACCAGATATTCTCACCCCAAGAGCAGTAGACGTGATCATTGGGGCAGACTTTTACGGACAACTCATCTGGCCTAACATCATTCGCAATTCAGTCAGAGACCCTATTGCTTAACTGTCCATCTTTGGGTAGCTAGTCATCAGCCGTACTCGTTCATCGGTCACGCTAGCAAGAAAGAAACATCATGGCACCTCACAACTGACAAACTCCTGCTTGCAAGAATTACTCTGCAAGTTTTGTGTTCAAGAGAAGGTTCAGACGGAAACTAACGTTCAATTAACATCAGCAGACCTAGAGTGTGAACATTATTTCAAGACGATTCATGCAAGAGATCTGACAGGGCTTCACATCGTCAGGATACCTCTTAACTCTTCTGTAAAGCTCTTTGGCGACTCTCAACACACGACTCCCTCTTTTCTATAACGAACACTTACACGGTTTTGCAAATATCATTAGTATCAGCTACATTACACGCAGTTTATGAGAGAGTACGAGGAGGCTGGTTACATGACCAAGTTCGATGACAACTCAACGGTCATAAGACAACACTACTATCTTACGCATAACGAAGTTCTCAAGCCAGACAGCTCTACCACTAAGGACCGAGTGGTCTTCAACGGCACAAGCACAAACTCCACGGGCTACTCTCACAATGATCCAAATTTAATGCTCAACCTCTTTTATCTGCTCATCTGGAAACGCCGCTGCAAGTTCCATTTCGCACCGGACAACACGAAGATGTATCGACAGATCAAGATACACTCTGACGATTAGGATCTACGACGAAAATTGTGATTAGACGAGCAGCTCATGGAATCTCACTTTCAACTAACTACGGTTACATATGGAACCAAGTCAGCTCCGTTCTTTGCAGTAAGGACGCTGCTTCATCTAGTGGATGATGAAGGCTCGAGTTACCAACTCGAAGTTGAACTAATCACTCACGGTCGATACGTCGATGATATTTTCGGAGGAGCAGAATCAGTGGGAGAGCTGATTCAGACTGCCCATCAACTCATACGTCTGTGCTACGCGGGCAACTTCCCACTGGTTAAGTGGCATTCCACATCTAGCCTGCTGTTGGCAGGGCTCCCCTCTGAAAGTGGCAAGGACTCAGACATCTCATTTGATATTTGCGACACTAAAAACCTGGGAATACACTTGTCATATCAGCAGGATACATTCAACTTCTTAGTAATCTCACCAACTTATCTCAACAGATTCTCAAAACGCCTCGTCTTATCTGAAGTAGCTCAAATATTTGATTCATTGGGGTTCACCGCACTAGTTGTCATCAGAGCGAAGATGTATCTTCAGTCACTTTGGTTGCACACTCTCAACAAGGACGACACACTTCCAGAACCACTCATAACTTAATGGCTCAGCATCAGACAGGATCTCACTAGTATTTCCAGACTCTCTATTCCGCGGTGGTTCAACACGTTTGCTGATTAGACTGTTGAACTGCACGGTTTCGCTGATGCATCTCAGTTCGCAATGGGAGCCGTTGTGTATTTTATCGTCAACTCATCGTCCACTGGCGCCAAATTCTCACACGTCTTCTCAAAAAAAAAAGTTTTTCCACTCAAACGGCTAACTGTCCCGAGTTTAGAGCTCTGAGCAGCGCTGCTACTCTCCACAATACTCAAACATGTTTACGAAACTCTAAACATGACTATTACGATCCTACATTTGTGTACGGACTTTCAAGTGACACTCAAATGGATCAAGGCTCATCCCTCAAGATGGAAGAATTACGTGCGCAACCGCGTAACCAAGATATAGGTGCTTACGGAGACTGCTCATTGAAGGCATGTTTAGGGCACTTCCAACCCCGCTGACTGGCGTCACGTGGAATAACTACAGATCAGCTTGAGGAACACTCGCTATTGTGGACGGGACCATCATAGATGACTCAATCAGAGGACTCATGGCCTGCTGTACCTAAAAAGGCCTCGGATGATATATGTCCTCAGGAAGCTCGTTCAAGCGTTGCACATCATAGAGTACAGTCCATTCCTGAATATTATTGGGACCTCATTTACAAGTTCTCGACTCTCAACAAGCTGCTCAGGATCACCTCAATCTGTATCAGAGCAATCAAAAGACTCTCACGGAGGATCGACTCAACTCAAGCAGTCCTCATCTTAGCTGCAAATTTGGAAGACTCGCGACTCTTTTGGGTCAAGGCAACTCAAGCAGCATTCTTCCAAGACGAACTTGCTCTGCTCAGACGACAATCTCACCTACCAAGCTCTTACCAACTCAGCCGACTCACCGCCTTCATCGACAATGAAGGTGTGCTCAGAGTAAGCGGTCGTCTCATAAGAGCAGAACTCTCATATCACACGAAACATTCTGCAATCCTTCCACGGACTTCGAGATTTTCAGAGTTCATTATAGCTCACGCTCACAAGCAGACGGTGCATGAAGGAACTCAGTCGTTTTGGCGTTTTTAAGACAGCTCTATTGGATCGTCGGCGGTCGAGCCCCAGTCAAATCTCATATCATCAGGTGTGTGATGTGCGCTCGCCAAAGGGGCATCCGTGCCCAGCAGCTGATAGGCCAACTACATCTGGCGCGAGTCACACTATCACGCCCCTTCTCATACACGGGCATCAACTACGCTTGACTACTAACACTCAAAACATGGCGAGGCCGCGGGGCAAAAACTTACAAAGGATGGTTCTGCATGTTTGTTTGTCTCACAACATCGGCCTCTCACCTTGAGGTGGTCTCCGACTACACCTCTAAAGGGTTCATATCAACGTACAAAAGATTCACCTTAAGACGCGGGACCCCGTCCGCACTCTATTGCGACTGCAGGACTAATTTTTTGGGCGCAGATGCGCAACTCAAACGCTGCTTCGCTGCCAGCTTACCTGGACTTTTAGAATCTCCACGCTAATAGGGCAAGACAACAAACAGTTGAACTTTAACCTTACCTGCAGCGCCCCACATGGGTGGTGAGTGGGAAGCAGCGGTCAAATTTTTAAAGTCCCACGTCGAGCATACGGTTGGAGATACGTTACTCACATACGAGGAAGCATCCACGCACCTAGCTCAAATAGAAGCAATCCTAAACTCACGACCTCTCGAACCGCTTAGCGATGACCCAGAGGACACGATAACGCTGACCACAGGTCATTTTCTCATTGGGACAGCTTTCAATACGGTCCCCGAGCACTCAGTCTTAGACGTCCAGGTCAATCAGCTGTCCCGATTGCAATTCATCCAACAGCAGATGCAGCAGTTCTGGCGTTTGTTTTTTACTCAATACTTGCAGCGATTGCAAGCCATCTTAAAGTGGAGGCACCCTCACAATAATATACAGGTCGGCTCTCTACTTCTGCTCACTGATGAGCGGCTGCCTCCAGTAAAGTGGCCCATGGCCAGAGTACTCAAGCTGTTTCCACGGGAAGTTGGACTCACCAGGGTGGTTTCTCTCAAAACGGCAACCACCACGCTCACCCGGCCAATTGTCTAGCTCGCTGTGCTACCAGTGACTCAACAAGTGGACTCCTGACTCATCATCAACCTTGAGGCTGATGGCGGGCGGAATGTTTGGGAATAAGCATTCTTAAAGAACGGCGCCAACCTACAGTTGTCGCACTATGACCACGTTTCGTTCCCGAGCGCCTTTTTCGACGCCTCGCAGTATCGCCGGTTTTTTCGGCAGCCGTTACCCGGCAGCCATTATAGTTAAAATTCTTAAACGGTTAGGACGTGATCTTCATGGACTCTCTGTTACTTACTCTCGATCTCGTTCCGTTTCTCTGACTACTCACGTTATTAATATGATCATTTAACGTCTACTCTCAGGATTATTATAATCCTAAATATCTCTAAAACAGTCGGACGTACGGTAACACTTGTCGACCACATATTTGTAACGGAGTTATTTAAAATTTAAATTCAGCAATTGTAAGTGCTCGGCGTTCATCTCAATTTTTATTTTACTTCCTCAACAAAAACACTTTATTTTTTTACGATTCAATGCATTCAACACATATGTAAACTTGATTTTGAATAATTTAGCTTTTCACAAATATATGCCTATTGTCAGCTAGCACTAAAACTTTCTTTAATAATATACACTTTGCTAAGGATTCACATTTCTTATAGTACAAATTATATCCTAAAAAACTAACATTTCTAAAAGACGATCTGATAGACCGCAAGAATAAATTACACTTAGATTTTTACACTTATTTAAGCACAATCAATACACCGTTAAACTTTTATATTATCAAAACATAGGCTTTTCGTAAAAATAATTCTTATATTCTGCCCGCACCAGAGTCTTTTTTATTATTATTCCCTTTCGTATGCACTCACTTTTCTTCCTATATAAATAATTTTTAAAAAAACATCTAATGCTTAAAGATTATCTGAAAGACCGTAGGAATAAATTGCACTTAAATTTTAACACTCTTTTCAACACTCTTATTAGACCGTTTTACCTTTTTAATTTTTAAAGCAATTGTTTAGCATAAAAAGTTTCTTATATTCTGCTTTCACGAATGCATTCTATAGTTTTGTACAATAAACTAAGCATTCAAATTTCATATAACACAACTGATTTCCAATAAAACCAACATCTCTGAAAGATGATCTAATAGACTCCAAAAAAAAATTGCACTAAGGTATGTACAATCTTTTTATCACATTCAATAAACCGTTAAACTTTTAAATTTTAAAAACATTAGCCTACCAAAAATAGATCTGTACATTCTGTTCGTATTATTTCCTACTATATTATTATTAACATTGGTACGCATTAAAATTTCTTGTAGTAAATCTGATTTACAAAAAAACTTTAATTTGCTAGAATATGATCTGATAGATCGCAGGCATTAATTACAATTTAATTTGTAGAATTTTTCAGAACATTCAATACACTTTTAAAACATTTTTTATATAACAAAATAAGCTTAGCATAAAAAGTTGATTATATTCTGCTCCCACTAATGCCCTCTATCTTATAGTACACTTTGCTACGCATTTAAATTTCTTATAGTAAAACTGATTTCCAAAAAAAATTGCATTGCTAAAAGATGATCAAATAGACCGCAAGAATAAATTGCACTTAGATTTTTTAACTCTTTTGAAACCATTTAATACACTGTTAAAACTTTTTAATTCTCAACACAAATCTTGTCATAAAATGCTGCTTGTATTCTTCTCGCACCAATGCTTTGAATATTAATGTGCACTTGCTACGGATTCACATTGCTTATAGTAAATCTGATTTTCATAAATACTTGCATTTCAAGAAAATGATCTGAGAGACCGCAAAAATAAATAGCACTTAGATTTTTAAGCTCTTTTTAAAACATTCAATACACCGTTTAAACTTTTTAATTCTCCACACAAAATCTTGTCATAACATGATGCTTATATTCTGTTCGCACTAACGTCTTTTATATTATTGTGCGCTTTGCTTTTCGTGAATGAATTAACGCTTTTCGTGAACTATAAAATTGTACGTTTTCTTTGATAGAGAGACAACAATCTTTTCAAAAAGAAGAAAAATCGTTCATTTGCTTCATGTTTTAGATATTCTTTGAGAAGAACTCATTGCTTTTTCGACGAAGAACAATCGCTTTGATCCTGGAAATAATATATTTTCGAGTTTTTGGGAATTTGTTTTTCGTTGTTTAAGAAAATTTTAAGATTTTATTAAAAAAGTTGTCTAGCTATATCCTTATCTGTAAGTGTTCGCTGACTACAGAATCTATAGCTGTATTCAGTTATTAGTTCCTATTTCGAAATTCCTGTCTAAAATATTAAAGTTAATAAAACTGAATATATTTATCAAAACAAGAAACAGAGCTGATATTTTTCTCTTAAAGAAAATTTTTATATTATATTGAAAAATATTTCTTGCAAGCTTTCTGATCTGCAAGTTTTCGCAGACTATAGAATCTTTTACTTTATGTAGTTCTTTGCGGTTATGGTAGCGGGTAGATACTCAACTATTAACGCGCCCTGCCCACACGAGCCTTTGTTTAACTCCGAAGACCATACGTGGGAAACCATTGTCCTATCCCTGATTCTCCTTTACACCTACAAATTCTCCCTTCGTAATATCCAGAAATCTTATAATCGCCAACCTGCTTGGCCAGCGTGGCGAGTTTTGGCAAAATAGAACCCTTAATATAAATAAAACAGAAAAATACAGGCCTTTATTCCCTAGAGGTCTTCTAAATACTTATCAAGGCAGCGATCAAAGTATCCAGAAGACAGAGGTTGTTAAGAATTCCCGGGTTTGACCAGGCTGCCAATATGGAAAGACCAAGCATGATAATGGATCTAGCGAAAAGACACTAGACTAGAAAAGACAAGACTAGATTTCCATCGAAAGAAAGTAAAGAACAAAAAATCATTAATGGTAGCTACATACAACTGCAGATCACTGTTGAGCGACTAACAATTATATGACCTTGAAAATGAAACGAGAAAAATCAAATGGGATATACTAGGTCTTGCAGAAACAAGAAGAGGAGGAGAACGATTCAATATCCTACCATCGGCATATGCCCTACTATATAATAAACATGAAAGTGAGATTCAAAGAGGGGTAGGCTTCTGCGTAAAAAGTTATTAGTGAAATACATCGTTAAATTAAGAGGAATATCGGTTTAAGTAGCGTACATAATTAAACAAACATCGAGGAAGTATGAAATAAAAATAATTCAGGTATATGCCCCTACCTCATTGTACATGGAGGAGGAGATAGAATTGTTTTATGAAGACGTCATAAAAGCGAGAGAATGGGGAAACAGGTGCAATCAGGAAATGATGATTGAGGATTCTAATTCCTCCATAGAACAAAAACAAAGCGAAAATTAAGAATATATTGGAAAATTCAGACTAGGTCTAAGAAATAACAGAGAAGACATGTTGTTAAATTTTCAAAAAAGCCAGAAGCTATACGCCATGAACACATTCTTCAATAAAAAGCCACAGCGAAAGGGGACATGGATAGACCCAGATAGTCGCACTAAGAACGAGATCGACTACATACTCGCATACATAAAATTCGGCTATTACGGATATTACAACACTAAGTTCGTTTAACACAGGAAGTGATCATAGACTTGTTCGAGCAAAGGTTGCCATTGAGAAAGAAAACAGATTTAAGGACATACAAAGCAGAAAACCGACTAATAATACCAAGACACTTAAACAAAACAGAGTGAGATATCAAGAACTTATAACACAATCATTACAACAAGAAGACACTGATGATATAAACAAAATAGCTAAAGATATACCAACATCATTAACCGAAGCCGCAACAAAAACCGCATAAAAAACATATACAAATAAAGGCAATATCACACAGCAAACAAAACAAAAAATAGAGAAAAGTAGGACCTTATACAAGGAGGGAAAGTATGACACCGAAAAATACAGAGAAATAAGAAGAGAAACAAGACGGATGATAAGGAAAGACCTAGAAAAACATTAGGAAGGAGAAAGAGGAAAGGACATGAGGTGCCTAACGAACAAGCTAGGAAAAAGAGAAATCATCTCTATTAAGAACAGTAAGGGAGAAGAAATAAGGGATAGAGACGAAATAGTGAGGACAACAGACAAATTTTACAAATCACTATACAACACACAAATTGAGAAGCTGGAACAAGCTAAGAAATATCATAAAGTGATGAACCTTGGGTCGGAAGAAATCGCGGAAATTAAGGAGGATGAAATCATGTACGCCCTAAAATCGATGAAGAGAAATAAGGCTCCAGGTGAAGATAACGTCATGACAGAAATGATTGAAAAAGCCGCAGAAATAATTGTCCCAAGGCTAAAAAGTAAATTCAACCATTGCCTAGAACAAGGAAACATCCCGGAAAGCTGGAACAATCCCTTGATCGTAATATTATTCAAAAAAGGTGATACATCATTACTTCAAACTACAGACCGATTAGTCTGCTCTCACACATGTTTAAACTACTTACAAAGATCATCACTCATCGGTTATCGAAAAAACTAGACGATTATCAACCAGTAGAAAAGGCGGCCTTCCGGAAGGGGTTTAGTACATGCGACCATCTCCTCAAAGTGAAAATTCTTATAGAGAAATCAATCGAGTACAATTTTCCTTTGTATATGGCCTTCATTGATTATGAGAAGGCATTTGACTCTATCGAACACTGGGCACTAATAGAAGAACTCAACCATGCACGTATTGACTCTCGATATACTAAACTGATTAGAAGCATATTCCAACATGATAGAGCAACCATCAAAATGTGCGAATGCACTAACAGCTTCCCGATTGATAGAAGTATTAGACAGGGAGATACAATCTCGCCTAAATTATTTACTTTGGCACTTGAAGGCGTCTTTAAAAGGATTGACTTGTCTAGTAAATGAATAAATATCAATGGCGAAAGACTAAATCATCTGAGATTTGCAGACAACGTTGTTCTGTTCGCGGAAAATGAAGAAGACCTAAAAAATATGATAACAGAATTAGAGCAAACATCAAAGGAAATAGGACTTAAAATCCACCTAACTAAAACAAAGACAATGTGTCGACAAGACCTACAAATAACTGTAACTGGAAAACGGATAGACAACGTCAGGGAATACATATATCTTGGACAAAATGTGACACAGGGTAAGCAAAATATAAAAATAGAGAGATGACAATGACTAGGATGGGTAGCATTCAGAAAACTAGCTTTCATTCTAGAAAACAAAAAGATACCCCAGAACTTACGATTTAAAGTATTTAAACAGTGTGTTCTCCCTGTCATAACCTATGGAGCTCAAACATTGATCCTCACAATACAAATAATAACAAAACTGGAAGTTACACAAATGGCTATGGAAAAGGCAATGATCGGTATCTCGTTAAGACACAGGATAAGAAAAATATGGATCAGGCAGAGAACTAAAGTAACTGACATAACAACAAGAATAACACAGTTAAAATGGAATTGCACCGGACATATAGCTCGCATTAGGGACAATAGATGAAACGCTAAGATGCTCAAGTAGAGATAATGGGCAAGAAAAAGAAATAGAGGTCGACCAGTAACTCGATGGTACGACGATTTTAAGAGATCAGCAGGACAACCATGGATAAGAATCGCACTTGATAGGGATAGATGGAGAACGTTAAGGGAAGCCTATGCTCAATGCTGGGCGCAAGAAGGCTAAAAGAAGAAGAAGAAGTTCTTGGCCTTCATTTGGACGAATTTATCCAAAAAATTACAATTTATACAACAGAATATTCTTTTCGTGAACAAAAAATTCTATTTCTTTTATAGCAAGACTACGAACTTCTCAAAATATGAAAAATAGTTGATTTTCTACATGTTTGGGTATTTTTGAGAAGAACTCAATGCATTATCGACGGAAAACGATCGTTTCGATAATAGGAATAATATTTTTTCGAGTTTTTGTGTTCACTTTTCTCGCAAACTAAGATAATTTTAATATTTTAGAGAAAAAATTTTCTAGTCAGCTTCCTTATCTGGAAGTGATCTCAGACTACAGAATCTATAGCTGTATGCAGTTATTAGCGTTTCTTTCAAAATTTCTGTCTAAAATATTACATTTAATACAACTGGATATAGTTTTCGAAAAAAAAATAGAGCTGCTTTTTTTCTATCTAAGAAAATTTTTATATTGTATTGAAAAAATTTTCTTGCAAGCTTCCTGATTTGTAAGTGTTGGCAGACTATAAAATCTTTAACCGTTTGTAGTTCTTAGCCTTTATTTCGACGGATATTTCCAAAATATTACAATTTATACATCTAAATATAATTTTCGTGAACGAAAAAAAGGGCTGATTTCTTTTTTAGCAAGACTACAAAGTTCTCAAAAAGATGAAATCTTGTTGATTTCCTACATATTTTTGGTATTTTCGCATAGAAATTAATGCTTTTTTGATGGAGAATGTTCGTTTTTATCATGAGAATAATTTTTTTTTCGTGTTTCAGAGTACTTTTTTTCGCAATCGAATATAATTTTATTGTTTTATTGTAAAAAATGTCTAGCCAGCTTCCTTATCCGTAAGTGTTCATAGTCTACAGAATCTATAGCTGTATGCAGTTCTTAGCATCCAGTTTAAAACATCTGTCCAAAATATTACATTTAATACAGCCTAATATAGTTTTCGAAACGAAAATAGGACCAATTTATTTTATCTATGAAAAATTTTATTAAATATTAAAGAAATTTTCTCTCCAGCTTCCTGATCTGTAAGTTTTTGCAGACTATACAATCTATTGCTGTATGTTGTTCCCATTTTTCATATCGAAGGATATATCCAAAATATTACAATTTATACATCTGAATATTATTTTCGTGTACAAAAAAAATGGCTGATTTCTTTGATGGAAAGACAAAGAACTTCTCGTAAAGATGAAAAATTATTGGTTTTTTACATGTTTTGGGTAATTTTTGATTAGAACAAAATGCTTTTTCGACAAAGAACCATCGCATTGATTCTTTAACTGTATGTAGTTCTTGGCCTTTATTTCGAAAGATATGTAAAAAATATTATAGTTTATATCTCCGAATATAGTTTTCTTGAACGAAAAAAAAGGCTTTATTTTTTTAAGGCAAGACCACGAAATTCACGAAGTAATGAAATTTCGTTCATTTTCAACATTTTTTTGCTACTTTTCGAAGCGAAATTAATTCATTTTCGACGAAGAACCATATCTTTGATCATAGGAATAATATATTTTCGAGTTGTTTGGTACTTTTTTTCGTTGTTTAAGAAAATTTTCAGATTTTATTGAAAAAAATATTTTGCTAATTTTTTGATCAGTCAGTGTTCGCAGACTATAGGATCTTAAACTGTATGTAGTTTTTAGCTGTTTTTTCAAAGGATTTGTAAAAAACATTAAAATTTTAATAACAAAATATAGTTTTCGGAAACGATAAAAAGGGCCAAATTTTTTATGGCAATACTAGGATTATCTAGAAAAGATGAATAGTCGTTAATTTCTTACATGTTTTTGGTATTTTTTGATAAGAAATCAATGTTTTTTTGACAAGAACAATCGCTTTGAATTTGGGAATAATATATTTTTGAGATTTTTGGTACTTTTTTCCGTTGTCTAAGTAAATTTTCATATTTTATTAAAAAAATTTTCTAGCAACCTTCCAGATGTTTAAGTTTTCGCTGAGTATAGAATCTATAGCTGTATGCTGTTCCTTGCAACTATGTCGAAGGATTTGTTAGAACGATTACTATTTATACAACTAAATATTATATTCGTGAACGAAAAAAGGGCCGATTTCTTTGACGGCAAGTCTACGAAATTCTTAAAATGGTGAAATATTGTTGATTTCCTACATTTTTTTGGTAATTTTTGAGTAGAATTTAATGCTTTTTTGACGGTGAACGATCGTTTTAATCCTGGGAATGAAGTTTTTTCGAGATTATGGGTAAGTTTTTCTCGTCATCTGAGAATATTTTCATATTTTTCAAATTATAATTCTTTTAGCGTGTTTGGGAATATTTGATAGAAATGATTTTTTTCCTTGCGACACCACAAAGTTTGTTGGTATTTACGACGCACGGCAAAGCGATTTTGATATTTACGGCATTAGGTCGTTCTTTTTACGTCTTCTTTTTTTTTCTCAAGCGGGTCACCTATCAAAGTACTAATCGTACTCAGCGCTGCTTGACCTAAATGATAGAGCTGGAAGTAGTTCTATTATCGCGCTATGACCGTTTACGCATAAAGTAATTCGATATATTTCCCTTATATTTTATGTGGACTGATATATATATATATATTGTAAACGGCACCACACATAAGATTTCATAAGGCCGTTACTTTCAATAGCGGACAATTCCTAATAATTGTAATAAACCGTTACCATAAGACTCATATGAAGGGTCATCATAACTAACATAAGAATCGGCAAATACTGAACTAACTCGCTCACTCTATAACTAACATAAGAACCGACAAATACTGAACTAAACTCCTAACTAACTCCTTCCTCTCCCGCCGTATTGTCCGACTGCCCTTTTTTCTTTTCCATCGAACAACGAAGCATCGGCCTCCCTCCACGTGTGACGCATACTGCCTCTGTTCCTCACACTTAATCTTAAGAATATCGATATCCTAAACAAATATCCGCACGCACTCACACCAGTGCAGGCGCCAACGTGCACGAACCTGCATAAGACGTTTACAATCGGCCAGTCCTGACAGTTACCGCCCTCGGTCACTAGACTATCACACATACATAAAGACGCAACGTAAAATGAACATGAACATAAGGTTAATACATACATAAGAAGTACATGAATACAAACATAAGAATACAATCAAAAATTAATACATAAATAAAAGTAATAATCTGAAAGAATAAAAATATAAGATAATCCATACATAAGAAATACAATTACAAAATAAACACAAACGCAAGGCTAGTATAAAAGGTCCTAAAAATGCTGATATAAAAGGGTCTAAAGATTAAATAAACGCATACATAAGAAATAAAATCACTCGGATACAATTTTTCTTTCTCCTTTTTTCTTTTTTTTTTTCTTTTCGATTTAATCAATAACTAAAATAATATTCATTCTTACAAACATGAAGCGAGATGCGATATCGGTGATAATCTTAAAAAGGAAACGAAATGAAACAATACAATTGGATTTTAATCATAAGGATAAAATACACTAAATATAAGCTTTTAACTGTCGGTATACTATCTTTAAAGGAAATAAAATAAAATGAAACATAATACAATATAGTTTTAATCGTAAGGATAAAATATACTAAATTTGAGCTTGAGATTGTTCTCTTCTCTGTCTATTCTTTGGCCTGTTCCGTTCCTCGCCAGGGACGTATGTTACAACATTCCCATGTTCCCTGATACGGTCTTTGAGATATTAGGAAGCCCCCTATATCGGCAACTACATATCTATCGTTTCGTAATTTTTTTATAACTTCGTACGGACCCCTAAATTTTTGTATCAGTTTCTTTCCAACCCCTAGAGTGGTATCAAAATTTCTTACCACCACATAATCACCGACATTAAATTCTGACCGTATCTTATGATGGCGTTTATCGTAATACCTTTTGTTATAATTTTGCTTCTCAGCCATTCTATCTTCGGCCCTATTCCTAATTGCTCGCAGGTGCTCCTTGCCGAAAGCGAAGGTAACATTCTTTTTAAGTAAGTCATAAAGTAGTCTTGCCGTAAGGGCGAATACTATCACAAATTTTCTAAAATAGGCACCTAATCCTAAAAATCTTTGTACGTCATTAAGTGGTATCGGGAAATTTCCAATAGCCGCTACGCCACTGACAGTCGGCTTGATTCCTCCTTCTAGCAAATATCCTATTATTTCCTGAACTTGGTTTTTCTCGACAAACGATAAGCGACGGGGAGAGAAATGAAATGGCTAATGCTCTTGTAATGTTAATTTCAGCTCCATGCTTATTCTAGGTTTTTCCGGACAAAGTGCATTTAAGTAATTTACCTTTAAGAATTCCTTTAATTCATTTTGTTTTTCCACCGCGATTTCGGGATTAATGTCTAATTCGGTAGTTTGATTATCGGTGGAATCAATTATTTCTATATTCATAATCTGATCTATCACTACCTCTTCTTCGGAGCGCTTATCTTTTCTGCTGAAACCCAATCTACATTTTTTTAATGCGTCGCGACCTAAAATAACGGAGTTCACCATTGTAGTATCCGGTACTACCAACAGACGAGTGTCAACCCTTTCGCCGTCATCTAATTTTAAACTAACTCGTATCGAGCCGTGTACCTGCAGACGACTATGATTAATACTATAATATTCACTTCCGAGTTCCGGCGCAGGGTCGATCGGTCCCATCACTAACCCTTTCTTTATGAAACTCACGGAGCTGCCGGAATCCAATAAGGTGTCTAAAACTAAGATGTAGTGTATATTGCCAGAATCGACATCATAAGTTATCTTCCTGATGTAGTCGTCATCGGTGGTCAAGTTCCTGGTGACGCCGTGGACTTCGCTACCCTTCTCCGGGCATTCTGGTCTAATATGTCCATGTCTACCGTACTTGTAGCAGCTGTCTCTTTCCCTCTTCGGACGGGGGCAGTTCCCCGCAAAATGTCCTGTCTCTCCACAGTTGAAGCATCTGGCATAATTTTCCTCCGACGGCCTTTTATTGTCGATCGGTTTTCTTTTCCTTCTCCCGTCAGCCGCCTTCCTTCGTATTTTGTAGGACTTCGAGGGCCCGTCGCTCGCACCCTTACCCGGCGTATAGCGTAATACTTTCGAAAGCCGTCAGCAACGACTCCTAGTCTCGGAAACCAATCATCCGGGCCTGGTTTCTTAATGCAATGTCTGGAATGCCGTCTATCGCATACTCCAAAATTTCTTGTTCTGGGAGGGGAATTCGGTAACCTAGATTCATTTTGTCATGTAGGTAATCTCTAAACGACTCGTTGCCGTTAGACCTACGTTCCTCAAACTGTCTTCTCAACGTGATAACACTTTGTCGCGAGCTAAACATCTTCTCTATTGCTGCTAATAATTCCTCTATTCCATAAGTCACGAATTCGGGTTTTGAGTGAAACCATCGCAATGCTTTTCCCCTCAATTTTAGACTAATTATCATAATAATTTCGGTATCCCGAAGCTGGTGCATTCGTTGTATATAGCGCACTCGTCTCTCCCAGACGGTAAAGGTACCAACGCTTCCATCAAAAACGTCGATCATATCAGAGATTACACTTAAGCTGACCTCGCGGTGTCGATCATTCACTCTTGGTCGTTGTTCTGTTGTTCCCCTGAGTTGCCCGACCTTACGCATAAGATCTTCTACCTGTTGACGGAGACTTTCTACTTCGCCGTCTTCGGTGGCCGGTGTTTCTAAGGCAGTCGCTCCGTCGTCGTAAGTTGTATCTAAGATAGCTTCATCCCTCCAATGAGGTTCAGCTAAATCTAATCTTGCCATAAGCTCGGCTTTCGTGCCGTACGTCGCCAAGCCTTGAGCGCGTAACTTTTCTCTTAGCTCGGTTACTGTAAGTTTGCGGGTTGTTGCCATGTTTCTTAATTTTCGTAGACACTTTTAATGCAAACGTTTTCTAAATTTTTAGATTTCAAATGATAAGTCACTCAAACACGTAAGTACACCAATAACTTCACTAATAACGTAATAAATTCAATCCCACTTTTCATAAAACACGCGCGAATCGCGAATTTCTAATTTAGCTAGTTTAAATCCCACTTCTGAAATTTGTAAACCACACACTACATAAGATTTCATAAGGCCGTTACTTTCAATAGTGGACAATTCTTAATAATTGTAATAATCCGTTACCGAAAGATACATAAGAATCATAAGAATGGTTATCATAACTAACATAAGAACCGGCAAACACTGAACTAACTCACTCACTCTATAACTAACATAAGAACCGACAAATACTGAACTAAACTCCTAACTAACTCCTTGCTCTCCCGCCGTATTGTCCGACTGTCCTTTTATACTTTTCCATTGAACAACGAAGCATCGGCCTCCCTCCACGGGTGACGCATACAGCCTCTGTTCCTCACACTTAATCTTAAGAATATCGATGTCCTAAACAAACATCCGCACGCACTCACACCAGTGCAGGCGCCAACGTGCACGAACCTGCATAAGACGTTTACAATAAATTGATTTTTTCTTTCGATCATTTATGTATTATATATATAATACATAAATTATATAAATATAATACATTATATATAAATTATATAAAATTTAATACATTACATATATATATTTAAATTTAAATATATGTAGGAATATTTTTTGTAACCCTACTTTTTATACTTCCTTACTCTGATATTCTTTACTCCCTACCTTTATATACTTCACTCTTTACTCTTTACTTTTACACTTCTGATATTCTTCTACTCTTTACTCCTCTTCCTCCACGACTTCTCTTCGCTACCGCTGATTCTTATCTCTTTTACTTAACTCTTAACACTCCGCAATTATACTCTTTGCATTATACTCTTCATATTATACTCGTCGATATTATACTCTTTATATTATACTCCTTGATATTATACTCTTTACACTCATTAATTTCTGACGCTATACTGTTACTCTCTTTACATTCTTACGTTATACTCTTTACATTGTACTCTTCGTATTATACTATTGCCAATCTCCCCATTCTCACATCTTATATACTCTTTTCTTCTCGTATTCCCCGCAACAACGCTAAGTACACGCACACACTCATACTCTCTCATTTCCTTCACACTATGACAATAAAGGACAATATTTCTTATGTCTCTACCGAAAAACAACTTCACTTATTCGAATAACGTTTTTATTTATCTACAATCGTTCTCGAATATTCATATCTTAACGATTCTGCTTACATTTTTTCTAACTCTACCTAACTGACACAAAACTTTACTTTTACTTGAAATACGCATATATTTAGAAATGATCTTACTGAAATATTCGTATCTTTAAGCTTCTTGCTCACATGTTTTCCAGTCCTCCATATATATATATATATATATATACAATATATCAATCGATTGAAAATATGTTTCCTTTCTTTTTTTTGTTAAGTAATTAAATAACAATAATTAGTAGCTTTTCTTCTCATTCCTTTAATCCTCCCCCATTTTACCTTGTCACGTTATATATATATTTATATATTTATAAAATTAAATAAATATATGAAAAATAATATTATAATAAAAGAATAATAAGCAGCTTACATTAGCGAATATTATCGATCATCAAGAAGCGAGGGGGGAACAGGTTTCTTTATCAAATATATTCTATGTAAAAAGAAAATTAATAATAATATAATAATAATAACATTTATTAAAAAATAAACAAAAAAAATTAAAAAGTAACAAGGAAAATTACTAATGGTAGTAATAATAATTATTATTATTTTTTAAAGTTATGTTTTTAAAGTTCTTTTTGAGGTTATTTAGGTTTTATTCGCTTTGGTACGCCGAAGAAGTATAACTTGTTACGTGCGTTCATAAGTTTTTTAATAACTCTTTTCTTTCTGTTTTTAAATTATTTTTTCACATTTCTTGATTTTTAAATATATACAGGAAAGAAAAAATTATTTATTACAAAAAATTAGAAATAATAAATATTTTCACATCTTGCGAAAATAATAAAGGAAAATTTAATTCTCTTATTAGAATTAACATTTTATTTTTTATCAGGTATATAAAAATAGATAAATAAAGATTTATCACTTGTGAAGATTTTATCAAGATACAATCATTAGTCCATCATGAATTGTCATCAAAAATTTTTTATAAAATGATTCGATATATATGAAACTCTTTAAAATTATTAAAACCAAATGAAAATGAAACGTTTTTAAACGTTAATTAGGTTTATTCTCCAACAAATCTTTTAAAAAATCGTTGTTTATGTAAAAAGTCATCTTTTATTATTTGCGAAAAATGTGAAAAATTTTATTGTTTTGAATGCTTTTACGAAAACTATCACTATAGAACCTGCGTTTAATAAATAATAATAAATGTACAATAAATGTTAAAACTCACAGATATAAAAAAATTATACATGAAATTTTAAATGATTAGAATAAATGCGATTGTTATTTGTTAGTATATTGAAGATTTATTTATTTTCATATACCTGTTAAAAAATAAAATGTTAACTGTAATTTAAGGATAAAATTTTCCTTTATTATTTTCACAAGATCTGAAAAAATTTATTATTTATTTCTAATTATTTTGTAATAAATAATATTTTTATTTCCTGTATAAATTTAAAAATTAGGAAAGATGAAAAAATAATTCGAAAACAGAAAGAAAAAAATTATAAAGAAACTACCCCCACGATGGATCGAACACTAAGTAGCCGCACGAGAAGCGAGAGCGTTACTATATACGCTAGCGCGCCACTTATAGACGATCAAATTTAACATATTATAAACTTGTATAACCTCAACTCATTTCTGTGAGCACTTAAAAGAAATCATGAAGCGTCGCATTCTATCTAAGGTAGCGCAGATATCCTATCAACTGAGCTGTATCTTCTCAGTGACTATTACAGCCAAAATGCTTCTTCAGGAACTTTGGTTGTATAAGGTTAGCTGGGACAACTCATTACTATCTAAAATTACATTTAGATGGTTGAACATTAGAGAAGATTGGAAAACCTTGGCCCAGGTCCCGATCCCTAGATAGTTGGATACCCGGACCGACTCTACAGTAGAACTTCATAGTTTCTCTGATGCTTCACAGATAGCGATGTCAGCTGTAGTCTACAATTTTGTCAGCTCGTCGTCCTCAGGCGTCAAAACCACTTTCGTTTGCACGAAAACGAAGGTACCACTACTTAAACTACTAACCACTCCGTAGTTAGAACTTACTGCAGCGCTACGACGCACGAAGCTATTGAAGTACACTCATGCCACACTTCAGCTACCAATAACTTCTACTTACTTGTGGACAGACTCAAGGGTGACACTCTCGTTTATCATGGCACCTGCTTCTCGCTGGAAGGACTATGTCAGGTACAGGGAGACTCAAATCCAAGAATTTTTGCCTTAGGCTCAATAGACGAATGTTCCTGGCACCTTCAACTAAGCTTATAGCTCTTCAAGAGGCTTGATAACTCAACAGCTTGCTGATCATCCTTTATGGTGGACAGGACAACCATTAAAGATCAAGTAAATTAACTCCTGGCAAAACTAAACGGCAACACCAGACGATCTTAGTTCGCAAGAGGCTTGTTTTGGTGTTGCACTCTTCGTAAAAGTTTCAAAAATAGAGTACTATTTATATTTGACACATCGGTACTCTTCCCTCAAAAAAATCATCAAGATGACGCCTCATTGTTTCAATGTCGTCATGAGACTGACGAAAAATCCCCATAACTCACTCCCAACCATCATCTTATCGGAAGACATGGAAGCAGCTAAGACATTTTTGGCCATGGCTACTCAGGAAGCTTTCATCTTAATCCTGAAATCAAAATACTAAAGACAAACTCAAGTCTGTCCAAGGCACATGCCTTAACTCGACTGACCGCCTTCCTTGATCACGAATGAGTCATCCGAGTAGGGGGTCAACTAAACAAGTCATTACTCGCATTAGAGAGCAAACATTTAGCAATATTTCTAGGACACTAACGCTTTATCACACACATTATAGAGAAATCATATTTAAGCACTCATCATGGAGGCTCCCAACTAACACTTGCAGACATAAGGAAATCATTCTGGATTCTTGGAAGCAGGGCTCCAGTCAAGACCTTCATTACCTGCTGTATGTCATGCAACGAGGCATTTAGGCTCAGCAATTTATAGAACAGCTGCCAGTTGAGCGTGTAACCCAATCACGATCATTCACTCCCACCGGAGCGGGACCACTAACTATCAAATGCAGGAAAAGTCGTGTTGTGAAGTTAGCAAAAGGTTTGATCTACGTCTTCGTATGTCTTGCGACTTCTGCTGTCCACCTCGAGACTGTCAGCGATTACAAAATTGATATTTTCATAGCAGCTTACCGACTAAAGAGGCATTCCACGCAGACTGCAGTCAGACTGCAGCACAAACCTCATAGGCGCGGACTTAATTTTGAAACACATGTTCACCTAATTCACTCAAGAATATCATGCCATCTCATCAGTGCTCTCAACCGACTTCACCTAGTGACTTTCTATTCTACAGCTGCACCACACATAGGTGGTAAATGGGAAGCGATGGTGAATTCAATTAAGTTTCACCTCCGACGAACGATAGGAGGAACCCTGCTCACGTTCGAAGAACTCATCACATTTCTCACAAATAAGGAAAATTTTGAACCTAAGGCCCCTCGAACTTCTCAGTGATGATCCGCACGATGTGGCTGCACTCACACCTAAGCATTTTCTGATTCGAAAAGCACTCTCATTACTACCTGTTTGGGAACAAGCGTTCCCAACGAACGGCGCCCCCCGACAGTTGTTGCGTGATGAAGACACGCCTCGTTCTCCAGCGACTATTGAAGATTCGCCGTAACGCTGGCTTCTCCGGCAGCCATTACAATCAAAGTTTTCTTACGCGTACAACGTGCTCACCGAAAAGAAATATCAGTTTGCTCATTATCGTTCTCATACCATTTGTTTGACCACTTAAATGATTAATACAATCTCTCTAAGCCTTTCTCAGGGGATTAATACAATCGAGAACCTCTTTTAAGCTGTCTCACTCTACTAAAAACCGACTTCTCACCCGTCTCACTTACGGTAACATGTTAAAACAACCTGTTTATAACTGAAATATTTAAGGTAAACCTGTCTATTGTAAAGTGCTCTGCGTCCATATCACTTTTTTTATTTCGATCCTTCGAACCGGATCGAGCATTTACAATTGCTAACTATACAAAGCAGTGTGAAGTGCGTGTAGTGCCGTCTCTCTCGCTCTCCGGCTTTCGTGCCTCGCTAGGTATAGTGCCGTCTCTCTCCCTCTCGTGCGCTTTCTTCGCGTGAGGCTCTTGCGTTCGTGCGCTGCGAGGTATAGTGCCGTCTTTCTCTCTCTCGTGCGCGTCACAGGTCTGACTTTCCCGCGCGTGTTGTGCGTGTGTGCTATTCGGCGTTGTTTGTGCATTAGACTGCTCAAAAAAAAACTGCCGTACCGGCTCACCCGATCGTTGACAATGCCTCTCATGCGTGATCAAGATGCAGCTCCCAAGAGGTCAGCCGACTCAATACCGTCATTAACAGGGTCGCAGACTAAGTCGACGAATCTGCTTGGCATCTCAAACTAAGCTCAAGGTCCAGGGGTGATAACTCGAAACCAGTCGCCGTCAAAGCTCAGCGGTGAGCTACGCTTACGATTTCATGCTCAAAATGAGCTAGTCGAGTCGATGAAGGATATGCCTAGCTAATTCCATGAGCCAGAAGCTTACATAGCGTTGACTGAAGTGACCATGATGTTGGACCAGTTTAAATAGCTGCACCAGGCTTTTCAAACGGAGCACTCTTGGTTTGTTTCTCACTAGCTCCCTGCAAACTTGGATAACTCATACTTCACCAGGAAGGTCAGTCTCACCTAAAGCTAGTTTGTGCTCAAGGTCAAGCGCTTACAAGGACGTCTCAAGGAGCAGCTTACGCAGCCTACTCAGCCAGCCGCCTAAACTGAAATTGGAGCTCGAACCCGCTCACGACTACCCAAGTTGACAGTGTCTTGTTTTGGCGGAGACATTCTCAAATGGCCAGACTTCAAGGCAATGTTCGTCTCGGTCATCGGGAGTCGCTCAGATCTGAGCGATCTCGAGAAGTTCCAATATCTCAAAGTCGCAATGCAGGGTGACGCTTCAGAGCTCATCATCAACCTCATGCCAGACCCTACTTCTTATACAGCAGCATGGTCGATGCTTAATACTCGATTTGAGAACAAGCGTCTGGTCATCAAATCTCATCTTGAACGGCTACTCAACCTCAAGCTCATGCAGAAGCAGCAGGCTAGCTCACTTACCAAGCTGGTTAACATCGTCCACGAGGCGACTCAGGCTCTCAAACGCTCACCACGAAAAACATCGATGAGTGTCTCATTGTGACGCTTGTCAGTGAGCTGCTCGACCAAGACACTCGCGAGGGATAAGAAACATCGCTCACATCTGCCGGAGAGTTTCTACCTCTCAGTCAGCTTACGGAGTTTCTCATAGCCCGGGCTCATACGTTTGATAACATCGAGGAGAACGCGACCTAAGCGACTGCTCAGCTCAACATTGCGAAGACAAACTGTGCCCAGGCGCGTCAGCGCTCATCAGGCTTCTCAACAGTCCCAATCCAACTCACCAAAGCCGGTTACTCAGTCGACTAAACAGGCAGCTTAGTCAGCTTAGCCGCGCTCGGCTTATCCGTGTGATTTCTGTGGGCATGATCACTATATTGTGATGTGCCCGAAGCTGCGAGACTACTCAATTGATCAGCGGCTAAGGATCGTGAAGAAACGAAGCCTATGCTACAATTGCCTCACTTCTTGATTCACTGAGTTCAACTATCGGTGTATTATCCCAGTTGGCGTTTATGTTTTGTTTATTGTAGTATGTTTCTTCGTAAGGTTCGTCTAGAAAAGATTTTTCCCATACTTTTATTCTCAGCGTTGGATACAGTTTTTGTTAAAGTAATTTTCTCGTCTAAAATCTTTTGTTATTTGCTTAGTTATTACTGTTGCAGTTGAAACATATTACTTTTTCAAATCTGCCCGCTTGAAGACAGAGTGCTTTTAAGTGATTTTTGGCACATTTTACACATGCAGGATTTCTGTTATAGTAATTTTTTGTGTGCTCATAGGCTTGGCATCTTTTACATTAAGGTATTTCTCTTTTAGATCTTAGTAGTTCGACTTTAATTATTGTATTAAGCAGGGTTTTAATCTCGTATATATTTTTGCTATTATCTTGAGGAGCCAGTTCGATAAGAAATAAAGGTAGCGGCTTTTTATTACGGAATTTTCTTATATTAGTTATTGATCTTACCTTGTTGCCAATTTTGATTAATTTATTTGTTATTTTAACTATGTTGAATTTGAGATGAAGTCCTCGAATAACGATTTTATAGCTTTTCTCGTTTTTTTCTTGATACGTGTGGTATCCCGTGTTGTTAGTTTTTAGTGCATTTATTACCTTTCTGTACGTATCTGGTGTTGTAGTCTGTACTTTCACTTGGTTGTCCTTAAGTTGTTTTATTACATAATTGTTTTTACCAGCTGTTTCATCCAGTAACTCGAGCAGAGTGTCGATGATTTTTGCGTCGATGTAATATATATTGGTGGTTGCTTTACTGCTTTTTTTTTTTCTATTTCTTTTCCTGTAATGTTTTAAGTTTCTGTTGAATCGTCAAGTAGATCATAAGAGTTGCTAACGGGTAGGTCTTAGAACCATTTTGTTGGTAATAGTGTGGAGGAGTTATTATTGTTGTTTTTTGTTTCACCCATCTTGCGATTTTATGAACCCTGTAGTTTTGTTGATTTAGCAGGAATAAAGTTTTGCGAATCTACTGAGTCTGTATCTATCTCACTTTCCACATATGAGTTTCCATTATAACTCCGCCTGCATGATCGCAGATCAGCGATCATGTTGCCGGTCCTAAGCCCGGGAAAAGGAGGAAGGTTGTTGGATCAGGTTAGCTCCCTACCCAACGTAAAAAAAAGACTACGGCTCATAGAACCGACACTCTGCCTCGGAATAGGACGGATATACAGATGACGACACATGCAAGGAAAAGGACAACGAAATGGAAGAAAGAACATATAATGCGTCTGGCTATCTGGAACATCAAATCATTTAATAATAAAGATCAAAAAACCCTGAAAGAACTGAAAGAAAATAACATCGATATATGCGCCATACAAGAAACCAAAAAGAAAGGCAAAGGACAAATACAGTACGAAGACTACTTAGTGATCTATAGTGGTGTAGAAAAACAAATCAGGGCAAAAGAAGGGGTAGCCATCGCAGTATCCAAGAAATACAAAAACAACATACAAGATGAAACTACATATCTTCACGAATATTGGTGGTAAAAATGAGAGCGGAAGAACAAAATTAAATATAGTGTCAATTTATGCACCCAAGATAATAAACCGAAAGAAGAAAGAGAAGCCTTCTACGACCAACTACAAAATTTAGTCGGATCATTACCAAGTAACCAACAAATGATAATCCTTGGAGATTTTAACGCCCGCATCGGAAACGAAATAATACCTGGAATAAAACAAAGGTTCAACGAAAACGTGTTAAATGACAATGGAGAACTAATGACACAGCTATGCACATTTAACGAGCTAAGGATTAATAATACATTTTACAATCATAAGGAAACTATAAATTTACATACAGCAACACCAGAGGCTTCAGGTCTACAATTGATTACATTGTTACCAACAGATACGTCCAACCAAACCAAATATTAGATATCAGGACGTTAAATACCGCGAATGTAGGAAGCGATCATAGCCTGCTATTAGCAAAGATAAGAATGAAGTTTAAACCCCAAAGAAATCTTGCACGAGCAACTCAAGAATTGAAAATAAACATCGAGTCACTATGGAACTTACAACCAAACAACTATACGAGAACAGGTTGAAAGAAAAAATCGAAAAAACCCAATAAAAGAAGAAGATAACATAAACATAGCCTGGAAGAAACTAAGAACCAACATTTTAGAAGCTGCATATGAAGCCCTGGGAACACGAACTGTAAAAAACCGGGCTAGAATGATCAAAACTCCTTGGTTCCGCCCAGAGATTAAGGAAATATGCAAAAAAAAAAATAGCATACCTTAACTATAGGACATTAAGAACACCTGAGTCATACGAAACGTATAGACGAATCCGGAATCAAACAGCGACATTAGTAAGGCAAACAAAGCAAAATTATTGGGAGATTTTTTCGAAAAGAATGGAGAGTGACTTCTATGGACTCCAAAAACAAATCTGGCGATTTATTAGAAATCAAAGAAAGGAGGTCAATGAAATGATAGAAACAAACCAGATCACAAAGAAAGGATTAGTACTAACAGACTCTAAATCAGAAGAACCTCAAGGAACTAAATACGCCAGAATATAACTAAAAACGACATACAAATTGAGTCCAGTGATGTAGAAACAGCTATTCGAAAACTAAAGAATAGGAAGAGCTCAGGGCAAGATGGCATCCAAAACGAGTTAATAAAATATGGTGGCCAACGTCTCACACAACAATAACATTCCTAATCCAAAAAATACTATGCCAACACAAAATACCTGACGAATGGCGAACTAGTACAACTATAGTTATGTTTAAAAAAGGAGACAAAAAGCTGCCTACAAACTACAGGGGAATAAATCTTTTAAACACTTCATTAAAACTAACACAAGATTATAACGAATAAATTAACAGCTTAACGAATCTAGAAGACGAACAGCAGGGATTCAGATCAGGCAGATCGTGCACAGACGCGGTTTTCATCATAAGACAGATAACAGAAAAATCAATTGAATACAACAGACCAGCATATATGTGTTTCATTGATTTGGAAAAGGCATTCGACCGAGTGCAGTAAAGGATGTTATACACCTCCTCTATAACCGGCAAATTCCGAACAATCTTATCAAGACCATAGAGGACATCTATAGAAACAATAAGATCCAAGCAAAGATAAATGGCGCCTTGACTGAACCGATTGAGCAGGTCGTGGTATCCGACAAGGGGATTCCCTAAGTCCCTGCTTTTTAACATCATTATGGACGAAATAATAAGAAACGTAAGACTGCTAAAAGGATATAAAATGGGCAGTGAAGAAATAACCATCCTATGCTATGCTGATGACGCTGTATTAGTGGCCGAAAATGAGGATGATCTACAACGTCTACTACACCGATTTAACTGCATAGCCAAATCATTCAACATGAAAATATCGGCCCAGAAAACTAAATGCATGACAACATCAAAGACACCGTTAAGATGCAAACTGGAAATTGAAGGGAAGGTTATTCAGCAGGAAATGAGATTTAAGTACCTAGGAATAGAAATCTCAGGATATGGTGATGTTGAAGCAGAGGTAAGAGAACAGACAATGAAGGCATCCAGAATAGCGGGTTGTTTGAATGACACAATATGGCGAAACAAAAACATGGACATAGAGACCAAAGCAAAATTTACAAGGCAATGGTAAGACCTATTATGTCACATACCGCAGAAACTCGACCAGACACGGCGAAAACGAAACAGTTACTAGAGACAACCGAAATGAGAGTTCTTCGCAGAATAGCTGGAAAAACACTACTGGATCGAGAGAGAAGTGAAGATATAAGAAGAACATGCAAAGTGGAAAAATTAACGAATGATACTAAAAAGAAAAAAAGAAGGAACGAACCATATCAACAGAATGGACAACGAAGAATTGTCAGAATTGCACGGGATAAGTCACCGGTAGGCCGCAGAAGCACGGGGCGCCCACGAAAACGATGTGCGACAATTTAACAGTGCAATAGGCAGAAAAACGTCGTTACGAAACAGGCAATTTGCCTAAACTAAAGAAAAGAAGAAGAAGAAGAAGAGTTTCCATTATCTATTTTGATTATTCTCTTTTCTGTACGAGCAAGGTTAGAGGATTGTTTTGTTTTCATCGACAGTTGACCTATTTTGGTATTTTGAATAATGAATATGTTGCCGTTATTAACAATTTTAAGAGGTTGTATAATGATAATTTTCAAGGTCGAAACTTTTTGCCATAGGCTTAATAATGCGGTTACTCGCGTGGGTGCAGTGTTACCTTTCTAGTACACTTGTCGCTTACCCTTGTATGTGCGTTGTAGACTTAACGTACGTTACACTGTATCTTAACGTATTTATTTTTTAAATACTTATATTCTCGAGAGCGTAAGATAAACACGTCCGTATTTATTAACGATTAAACGGAGAATCGCCTCCAACATGGAATCCTCCGGCGATTAGGTTAAGCTAATTATGAGGAAGGTGAAAAGATGAAAAAAAATAAATAAAACACTAGGTTGAGAAAATAAGTGCCATGCTTTATTGGCTTGTCAGGGAAAAGCATTGCGGAAAAAAAACCCTGGTTGATATTAAAATACAAAGGAATGACGATGAATCACGGACTATGCACGTAATCTAATTCTCGTCACTATTAATCCGAACGAGTTCCGGTCAAAAACGAAAATAGAAATAATATTTTTCACCGTTAATTTTCCTCTTTCTTTCGTTTCAGTAATTATATGTTAATTATCACTTCTGCGATATACTACTGTGATGATACTATACCATTAGGTCTAGCCGTTATCGTCTGTGAACTCTCTGTTCTTCCAAAATGCTCTCGCTCTTGTCTTCAAGTATCCTCGTAGACGTCCAGCGAAAGAATAGACCGAGTGTCATTAGTAATAGGACTTACAGGGTGCACGTAATCGAAATACGATAGGTGAGGGGAAGGAAGCTAGTGTCTAGTATCTCTCTATAGATTAGTGCGCGTACAATAATCCCGTTTTTTAGTTATTATTGATTCCGATCCTAAACTTTTTTTAATATCCTGAGGAGATAGTTGGACAAAAAATAAGTGTTGCAGCTGATTTCTATCGAATTTGAGAAATTATACTTCTTTTAGCGCGTTGGGAAAATAGGCCTGTCAATAAGGGCAAAAAATCGACTTTTTTTACTAACCGCTTCAAAATTTGATCTAAGGGTAAGTTGACGACGCTGAATCGAATGGTGAAAATTCTATTAAAATCAACTCCCGAGGTTTTGAGAAAAAGGGTAAAAAAGGGTAAGATATGGCCTTATCTTAGAATCTATACATTTTTTCAAAAAAAGTCTTAACCAAAAGTTTTGGGGAATTGAAAAATACATAAAAATTGTTTTATGGTCTATCTTCGTATCTGCAAAAATAATCGAGAATATTAAAAGAAAGTAATTGTAGAGTTGGGCGCAAGGTCCCGCCTCTCCGTCGACTTTACACGCAAGCGGGCTTGTGTGCGTGCGAGCGTTCGTGTGTATTAGTACACAAACGAAGGATCTTAAGCAATCTTCGGAACTCTCGGTCTTGAATGAAAGTGCGAGTGAGAGAACAAACCGATATTTCTCCCTTTCTATTTATTTAGGCGATAACGAGTATTATTGTCTTGGCCATCGATTGTTGAGCGTTCTGTATACGAGTGCGAGTGAGAAAGAAGACCGATATTTCTCTCTTTCTATTTTTTCACTCGTAGTCAGAATTTTAAGTCTTGGCCATTGAGTGTCGAGCGTTCTGTAAACGAGTGCGCGTGAGAAAGAAACCGATATTCTCTTTTCTATTTTTCTTTCGATAGCGAGAATTTTCGTTTTGGCCATCGAGTGCCGAGCGTTCTGTATATCTACATATATCGGCGTATACGCGCGGCGTTTTTAAATCGAATCTTGATGCTTATGGCACGCTGTTTTTTATTTATTGTCAAAAGTGAATCTTCAATAGACGAAAAAGAATAATTCATTTTAACAGAAACTATTATATATAGTCGAAAGGAAAAATAATGAATTATTTGTTCCTTGCTATAAAATTAATTAGAATAATTATTTGATAATAATTTTTTTGCCTTACAGAAATATTTGTATATCAAATTGAATACGTATTCTTTGTAAGATGAAATTAAGATTTAAAAATTTTTCCTAATAAATTACGTATTATATAAATCAATTAATACTGATTTTTTGTCTTGTAATATTTATTTGTGTATCAAATTGAATAAATATTTGGAAAAAAGAATTTAATATCTACACATAAAATTAATTCAAGGATAAGATATTCCAAAGACAGGAATTAATTTTTGTCTACACCTAATTTTATTCATTTTTATTATCTTCTTCTTCTTCTTCTTCATTCTTTAGTTTAGACACGTTGCCTGTTTCGTAACGACGTTTTTCTGCCTATTGCACTGTGAAATTGTCGCATCATCGCTTTTGTGGGCGCCCCGTACTTCTGCGGCAAACCGGTGACTTATCCCGTGCAATTCTGACGATTCTTCAGTTGTCCATTCTGCTAATAGGCAGAGTGTCGGTTTTATGAGCCGCAAATTTTTTTTTTTACTTTAGGTAGGGAGCTAACCTGATCCAACAACCTTCCTCCTTTTCCCGGGCTTGGGACCGGTAATATGATCGCTGATCTTGATCCGCCCAGCGATCATGCAGGCGGAGTTATTTTTTTTATATATTTTTAAATATTTTTATTATATTATAAGAAAATAGTAATGCATTCTTATTCATCTTCGAAGTCTTAAGAATTGTACAAATAAAAATTAAATACTCGTCAAATGGTGCGCTAGCGTAAGTTGTATCGACTTCGCTTCTCGCATCGGTTATTAACGTTCGATTCTTCGTGGTGGAATTATTTTTTATAAGTTTTTCTATCCTTAGGTTATATAAATTATTTTTAAATTCCTAATTTCTAAATATATACAGAAAAAAAATTAAAATTATTAGAAAAAAAAATTAAAAGCAATAAATTTTTTACATTCTGCACAAATAAAGGAAGATTTATTACTTAAACTTCAAATTCATCCTGCAAATTTCATCTTAAAAGTTTACCGTTTCAGCACGTTAAAAATTAATTTTTGTTATGATTGAATTATTTAATTTATAATTAGTAATTTTTTATTTGCGTAACAATGTTGATTTCTTAATAAAACTTAATCGTTAGTGCGAAATTTAAAAAAAATCTGAGGTAGGACTCATTGACCGTCTCCTTGTTAAGGATAGAAAACTTATAAAAAAAATAATTCCCCCACGAAAATCAAACGTTAATAACCGGCGAGAGAAGCGAAGACGTTACTTCTAACGCTACGCACAACTTGATAATTGTTTAATTTTTTTTTCATACTTTTTTATGGAAATAAAAATGCATTACTGTTTTCTTATAACCTAATAAAAATGGATTAAAATTATGTATAGACAAAAAATAAATTCCACATTTTTAGAATATCCTTTCCTGTATAATTTTAATTTTATGGGCAGATATAAAATTCTTTTTTTTTCAAATATGTATTCAATTTGATGCAAAAAATTTTGTGAAGCAAGGAATTTATATCAATTAATTATTTTAATTAATTTTATGGCAAGACACAAAATTATTTCATTATTTTCCTTTCGACTATAATAATAGCTCTGTTAAAATGAATTATTCTTTTTCGTTTATTAAAGATTCACTATTTTTGACAATAAATAAAAAACAGCGTGCTATAAGAATTAAAATTCGATTTAAAAACGCCGCGCTTATACGCCGATATATATAGATATACAGAACGCTCGACGCTCGATGGCCAAGACGTAAAATTCTGTCTACCGAATGAGAAAATTGAAAGAGAGAAACATCAGTTTTCTTTCTCACTCGCACTCGTATACAGAACACTAAACAATCGATGGCCAAAATAAAAATACTCGTTATCGCATGAACAAATAAAAAGAGAGAAATATTGGTTTGTTCTCTCGCTCGCACTTTCATTCAAGACTGAGAGTCCCGAAGATTGCCGAAGATCTTTCATTTGTATTAGTACACTCGGACGCTCGCACGCACACTAGCCCGCTCGCGTGTAAAAGTCGACGGAGAGGCAGGACTTTGCGCCCTACTCTACAATTACTTTCTTTTAATATTGCTCGATTATTTTGCAGATACGAAGATAAACCATGATACATTTTTTATGTATTTTTCGATTCCCCAAAACTTTTGTTTAAAACTTTTTCGAAAAAATGTCTAGATTCTAAGATAAGGCCATACCTTACCCCTTTTAACCCTTTTTCTCAAAACCTCGGGAATTGATTTTAATATAATTTTCACCATTTGATTCAGCGTCGTCAACTTACCCTTAGATCAAATTTTTAAGCTGTTAATAAAAAAGTTGATGTTTGGCCCTTATGACCGGCCTAAAAATGTAATGAGAGATATTTTTTCCGAGCGTCTGTAAAAACGCCACTATGAAGTTTTCAGTTTTTAAGACGCGCGGAAAGGCGATTTCAAGTTTACGGAATAAAGTAGTTGTCTCCTCTTCTTATTTCCCTTTTTTTCTCAAGCAGGTAACCCACTAGTCCGTTAAGCGCCATTGCCGTTGACGCATAAAGTAACTCGATATATCTCCTTTATATTTATTGTGGATGATATCAATATTTGGAAATTTATTTATTGTTTCTTATATACATAATATATCGATCGATTAAAATGTCTTTCCTTTCCTTTTTTGGTAAATATATAAATAATTATTATTAGTAGCTTATCTTCTCAAACTTCTAATCTTCCCCTTTTTACCTGGTCACGCTATAATGTATATATTTGATATAAAATAAATAAAAAATGATAATGAGAATATATAGTAAAAAAAAAATCTTCTTACTTAGAGAATAGATCGATCATCAAGCAGGGAAGAGAAAAAGGTTTCTTTATGAACTATAGTCTATGTAAAAATAAAATTAATAAAATAATTCTCCTAATGTAATAATAATAACATAATTAAAAAATAAGCTAGGAAAATAAAAAGTAACTGTAGAGGAAATAAATTATAAAGTAAAATAAGAAGAACACCAAAAACCTTACAAGTTGCCGTGGTCAGATTTTATAATTACGTTACAAATAGGTGATGGTCACGTGTTACCGTAGTGAGTTTTGTGAGAAGTCTGTTGTAGATTGAGAAGGCTGATGAGACGTATGGATTATATTATCCGGTGAAAAGACTTTCAGAGATTATATTAATCTCTTGAGAGTCTGAGTAACGGAACGAGCTCAATAATGCGAAACTGAGAAGCCTTTTGAGAACGTCGTAACCAATGAGAATTTGTGAATGTACTGAGATAACTGTCGGAAAAGCCGGCGTTACGATGATTCCGTTAGAGAATGTTTGGGATGGAGAGGCGTGTCTTCATCACGCCACAACTGTCACGTGGCGCCGTTAGATTTGAATGCTTATTCCAAACATTCCGCCCGCCATCAGCAACTGGGTTGATGAGAGTTAGAAGTCCCTTTGTTGATACACTGGAAGCACAGCGAGCTTTGCGATCGGCCGGGTGAGCGGGTGGTTGCCGTTTTGAGAGACACACCCTGGTGTGTCCCGTTTTCCCCCGGTCTACAGCTTGAGTACTCTGGCCATGGGCCATTTTCCGGGAGGCTGCCGCTCATCTGTGAGCTGCCGCTCATCTGTGAGCAGAACTAGAGAGCAGACCTGTATATTATTGTTAGGGTGCCTCCACTTTAAGATGGCTTGCAATCGCTGTAAGTATTGAGTGGACCACAAGCGTTAGAACTGCTGCATCCGCTAGTGGATAAATTGCCATCGGGACAGCCGATTGACCGAGATGTCTAGAAGTTAGTGTTCAGGGACCGCATTGAGAGCGGTCTCAATGAGTAAATGACCTGGGGTGAGCACTGTCGTGTCCTCTAAATCATCGCTGAGTGGTTTTAGAGGTCTTGAGTTGAGAATGGCTTCTATTTGAGCGAGGAGCGTGGATGCTTCTTCGTAAGTGAGTAACGTATCTCCGACCGTGTGCTTGACTTTGAACTTTAATGATTGACTACCGCTTCCCGCTTACCACCCATGTGGGGCGCAGCTGGTTGGTTAAACACTGTGTGTTGTCTTGCGCCAGTAGAGCGGAGAACTTGAGGTGTCCAAGTGAGCTGTCAGTGAAGCATCGCTTGAGTTGCGCCTCCGCGCCCAAAAAATTTGTTCCGCAATCGGAATAGAGAGCGGATAGAGTCCCGCGTCTTGAGGTGAATCTTCGGTACGTTGAGATGAACCCTTCCGAAGTGTAGTCGGAGACCACCTCAAGGTGAGTAGCCGATGTTGTGAGACAAACAAACACCCAGATCCATCCTTTGTACGTTTTTGCCCCGCGGCCTCGCCATGTTTTGAGCGTAAGTGGTCCAGCGTAGTCGATGCCCGTGTGTGAGAAGGGGCGTGATGGTGTGACACGCGCAAGAGGTAGTTGGTCCATCAGCTGCTGAGCACGGATCCCCCTGTGGCGAGCACACATCACACACCTGAGAATATGAGATTTGACTGTGGCTAGACCGCCGATGATCTAATAGAGCTGTCTGATAAAGGCTAGAGTTGTCTGAATTCCTCCATGCATCGTCTTTTTGTGAGCGTGACCAATTATGAGTTCTGAGAGTCTTGAGGTCCGGGGAAGGATCGCAGGATGTTTTTTGTCATACGAGAGCACTGATCTTCTGAGACGACTGCCCACTCTGAGCACACCTTCATTGTCGATGAAGGCGGTGAGTCGGCTGAGTGGGTGTGAGCTTGGCAAGTGAGATTGTTATCTGAGCAGAGCGAGTTCATCCTGGAAGTATGCTGCCTGAGTTGCCTTGACCAAAAAAAATTGTGAGTCTTCTAAATCGGCAGCTGAGATGAGAATTGCTGGAGTTGAGTCAATCCTCCGTGAGAGTCTCTTTATTGCTCTGCGACAGAGTGAGGTGACCCTGAGTAACTTGTTGAGAGTCGAGAACTTGTAAATGAGATTCCAGTGATATTCAGGAATGCACCGTACTGAGAGATGTGCAACACTTGCCCGAGTTTCCTGAGCACATATATCATCTGGAGCTTCATCAGGTTAAGCAGGCCATGAGTCTTCCGAGTGAGTCATCCATGGTGGTCCTGTCCACCATAGTGTGTGTTCTTAAAGCTGATCTGTGTTTATTCCACGCGATGAACAGTCAGCTGGATTTGAGGTGCCTGGTACATGCCTCCAATGAGCAATCTTCGTGAGATCCTGTATCTTGCTTATGCGGTTGCGCACGTAATCCTTCCACTTAAAGGGGTGAGCCTTGATCCATTTGAGTTTTACTTGAGAGTCCGTCCACAAATGTATGTTTGTAACAATCATGTTCAAAGTAGCGTAAACATGTTTAATTAGCGTGGAGAGTAGCAGCTCTGTTGAGAGTTCTAACCTCGGGATGGTTAGCCGTTTGAGTGGAGCGACCTTTGTTTTTAAACAGACGAGTGAGACGTTGGCGCCGGTTGACGGTGAGTTGACGATCAAATACACAACAGCTCCCATTGCAAATTTAGATGCATCAGCGAATCCGTGCAGTTCAACCGTTGACTGAGCAAACGTGTTGAACCACCGCGGGATTGAGAGTCTGGCCAGACTAGTGAGATCCTGTCTGATGCTGAGCCATTGAGTTATGAGTGGTTCTGGGAGTGTGTCGTCCAGTTGAGTGTGTGCAACGAAAGAGATTGAAGAAACATCTTCGCTCTGATGACAACTGCTGACGCGAATCCCAATGGATCAAATATTTGTGCTACTTCTGATAAAACCAGGCGTTTTGAGAATCTGTTGAGATGAGTTAACGAGATGGCTGAAAAGTTGAATGTATCTTCCTGAGATGACCAGCGTATTCCCAAGATTTTTGTGTCGCAACTTTCAAATGAGATGTCTTAGTCCTTGCCACTCTCAGAGAAGAGCTCTGCTAATAGCTGGCTAGATGTGGAATGCCACTTAATCAGTGGGAAGTTGCCCGCGTTGCAAAGACGTATGAGTTGATGGGCAGACTGAATCAGCTCTCCCACTGAATCTGCTCCTCCGAAAATATCATCGACGTATCGACCGTGAGTGATTAGTTCTATTGCGAGTGGGTAGCTCGAGCCTTCATCTTCCACTAGATGAAGCAGCGTCCTTACTGCAAAGAACGGAGCTGACTTGGTTCCATATGTAACCGTAGTTAGTTGGAAGTGAGATTCCTTGAACAGCTCGTCTACCCACAATTTTCGTCGTAGATCCTAATCGTCAGAGTGTATCTTTATCTGTCGATACATCTTCGCGTTGTCCGTGGCGAACATGAGCTTGCGGCGGCGTTTCTAGATGAGCAGATAAAAAAGGTTGAGCATTAAATTTGGATCATTGTGAGAGTAGCCCGTGGAGTTTGTGCTTGAGCCGTTGAAGACCACTCGGTGCTTAGTGTTAGAGCTGTCTGGCTTGAGAACTTCGTGATGCGTAAGATAGTAGTGTTGTCTTATGACCGTTGAGTTGTCGTCGAACTTGGTCATGTAACCAGCCTCCTCGTACTCTCTTATGAATTGCGTGTAGTGTAGCTGATACTAATGATATTTGCAAAACCGTGTGAGTGTTCGTTATAAAAAGAGGGAGTCGTGTGTTGAGAGTCGCCAAAGAGCTTTAGAGAAGAGTGGAGAGGTATCCTGACGATGTAAAGCCCTGTCAGATCTCTCGCATTAGTCGTCTTGAAATAATGTTCACACTCAGGTCTTCTGGTGTTAGTTGAACGTCAGTTGCCGTCTGAACCTACTCTTGAACACAAAACTTGGAGAGTAATTCTACAAGCAGGAGTTTTTAGTTGTGAGGTGCCATGATGTGTCTTTCTTGCTAGCGTGACCGGAGAACGAGTAGGGCTGATTACTAGCTACCCGAAGATGGACAGTTGAGCAAAAGGGTCTCTGACTGAATGGCGAATGATGTTAGGCCAGATGAGTTGTCCGTTAAAGTCAGCCCCAATGATTACGTTCACAGCTCTTGGAATGAGAAACTCTGGGTCAGCGAGGTTGAAGCCTCTCACGTGAGGCCAATCAGGCTCGTGAGATATCGTTAGACGGCAGTATGCTGGTGACCGTCTTTAGCACATGAGCTGTTATTCTCATTTAGAGTGTCTATATCTGGAGTGAAGGTCGAAGGTGACACACCGCTGGTCTGAGATGTCTTTTTGCCTCCAACTCCATAGACGTCCAGCGTTGAGTGTCGCCGCACAAGATGCAATCTGGTGAGGCCTTCGCTGACGAATGAGATTTCTGACCCGGGTCAATGAGTGCGCGTACCTGAGATGACGAGGTGGGTGAGAAGACTGTGGCTATTGCGGTTGCCAACAATGTGAGATTACTATGCAGCTTGAGTGGGCATGTCGGTGTGGGATCGGAAACACCGACGATCTAAATTGTAATTCATGCGGTGGAGGGCTTGGCATCGGTTATTACTGGAGCCCTCTGGACATTATTGCTTGCTGGATCAGCTGTCGCATGATCCCCTGGAGCTTTCTGAATGGCGTCTGGATTTGTGGCGAAAAGGCTGCAGATACTGGCACCATGGAGCATGGTGTGATGCATGTTGTTGAAGTTCCTGCAATGCCTGCGTTGTTACATTTTCTGATGTTGTGCTTTCCTAGGCAATTGAAGCAAAGGCTTTGCTCCTTCACCACCCTTAAGCGCTGACTGAGTGACTGTTCGCGAAACTTTGGACACACTACGATGAAGTGATCCTGTCCACAACAATCGCATGGATACGTTTAGCGTGGCTGAGCTTACTGAGCTGCCTGTTGAGACGTCTGAGTGGCCGTCTTTGGTGAGTTGGCTCGTGATGTTGAGATGTTTGATGGACAACGACACGCTTGGGCACTGATGTCTTCGACGCATTCTCCTCTAAGTTATCTAGCGTGCAAGCCCGAGCCATGAGAAAGTCCATGAGCTGACTAAGTGATGGGATCTCATCGGTAGACGTTAATGATGATTCCCATCTCTCGCGCGTGTCTCGGTCGTGCTGCCCGCTGGCGAGCGTCACCATGAGACACTCATCAGTGTAAGCCTGCTTTAGTGCCTGAGTTGTCTCATTGAGGATATTGAGCAACTTCGTTAGTGAGCTGGCCTGCCGCTTTTGCATGGTTTTGAGGTTGATCAGTCTCTCGAGCAGGGCTTTGATTATGAGTCGTCTGTTTCAAAACCGGTTGTTGAGAAGTGACCATGCTGCGGCGTAGGATGAGTGGTCTGGTGTGAGATTCAGGATGAGCTCCGACGCTTCACTCTGAATTGCGGCCTTGAGATACTGGAATTTCTCAAGGCGCTGAGATCTTAGCGACTTCCGATGACCGAGATGAACATGCCTTGAAATCAGGCATTTGCGCGCGTGACAGGCATAATCAAGATGATGAGACTTTCTTATGAGCGGTCTAACATACGAACAAGCCGAATAACACACGCACTACACGCGTGGGAGAGAGTGATTCGACACTATACCTCACGCACACGAACGCGAGAGAGTAAGTGAGAAAGAAGACACTTGCTTAGAAACGCACGAATCGCGAGCGAGCGAGAGAGTTGTCACAGATTGGCACTAACGCGAGCGAACAAGAGATGGCGATAATTTCGCTAACGATGCGAGCGAGCACGAGAAGACACTAGGTTGCAACGCACGAATCTCGAGCGAGCACAAGAGAGATGTCACTAGAGTTTCACTAACGCGAGTGAGCAAGAGATGGCGATAATCTCGCTGAGCACGATGCGAGCGATCACGAGAAGACACTAGCTTCGCAACGCACGAATCGCGAGCAAGCACGAGTGAGATGTCACTAGAGTCTCACTGACGCGAGTGGGCAAGAGATTGCGATGATCTCGCTGAGCACGATCGTAACGGAGCGAGTGAGATGGCACTATCCTCGTTTTGCACGAAAGCGAGAAAGACTTCCGCTAAGGACGCGCACGAGATAGAGAGAGAAGGCAATATACCTCGTGGCGCACGAACGTGAGCGGGGAATATAGACGGCACTACACGCACTTCACATATTTCGTATAATTAGCAATTGCAAAAAAGAATGCCCTATCCGGCTCAAAGGACCAAAT